>NC_009403.2:2500-160000 GCF_000002875.2 Leishmania infantum JPCM5
ACCAGTACACCAGTACACCAGTACACCAGTACACCGTCACGCCCCCGTCCTGTTGGAGAGGGTGTCGCTGTGCAAGGAATCAGTGGAGAAAAAAACCCTAACCCTAACCCTAACCCTAACCCTAACCCTAACCCTAACCCTAACCCTAACCCTAACCCTAACCCTAACCCTAACCCTAACCCTAACCCTAACCCTAACCCTAACCCTAACCCTAACCAGCACACTCTATATTCCCGCAGCACGCAGCACACCTCTCCGCACTTCGCAGCGAAGAGAAATTTTTATATATAAGCAACGCAAGCAGACGTCTAAACAGCTGCAGCGGGGAGAGTATCCAGCCCATCGATGCAGTGCATGTTCCTGCCAATGACTAGTCCCGTCAGAGGCAAGGCGCACAAGCACACACAAAGCAACGCTAACCCTGATTGCTCAAGCGCCGCAGTGAAGGGAGAACGCCGCAGAGGAAACCGATCGAAGCTGGACAAAAGGCACGTGGACAAGAAACAACACCGCGGAAAGGCCCACCTCACTCACCGTGAGTGACGCGCAGTGGTTCTTCTCGGAAGACGTGCCGGTAGTCAAACACTCACAACAGCGGCGCGCGGCGCACGAAAGCCATGGCCCTCTACGGGAGAGCGCGCTGTCGCTCTGGAGATGTAGGCCAAGCCCTAGGTAGCCACGAAGTGGAAACGACTGTTCCCTTATCTGACTGCTTCTTGTCTGCTGCCTGGACGTTATTCGATGCGGTCTGCGGGCTATACTGTCGTGGCGAAGAGTTTAGAATATGGGAAACGGGGCACAGAGGAGGCGCAAAGGCTGATCAGCGGCACAGGTGCGCGGAAAGCAGAGGAGGGGTTTGAGGAGCAGTGACGCGGACGAGAAGAAATTTCGGTGCACTCACACACAGTGTCGGGTTCCTCTTCATCACCGACTGGCATTGTTGGTGCACAGAGACAGGTGCATATCGAGCAAGTGAGGTACTGCGCAGAGAGAGAGGGTGGAGCTAGCGCAACCGGCACACTCCATCCAGACTGTTTCTACTTTTGTCATTTTTTTTCTTTTCTGCCTCGTCATGAGAGGAACCCTCGAACCTATCCACAGCGCAAATAGGAGACAAGACAAAAGTTCAAGGCACAAAAACAGGGCGCGCAAAGCAGCATAGCAGCAACGCGATATGGCCAGCTGCGCTGGCAAGGAGGAGGATCACAGTTGAGGTGGAAAGCAAAGTAATGAAGGGGTAACAGCAGGGAGGAGATTATCGTGGGCCCCCACATCCGACCCCAGGTGCTCGTTACGGTGCAGAGCGAGGTAGAAGAATTGCTAGACACGCGTACCGCATCCCCTTCAGATGACGTTGAACTGCACAAGAAAGAAGCCGATCAGGGCGATGATGAGGAAGACGCAGCAAACGTACAAGAAACAGTTCATCGGGCGGGTCTCCTTCAAAAATTTTTTGAGGCGCCTGTTCAGGCCCCGCAGCTGCTCGGCGTTCTTGTCAATCACCTGCTCTGTTTCATCCAGCATCGCGTTCTGCATGTCAATCTGCGCGCCGATTTGAACGGCCAAGTCATGCAATCGGCCAACGCCCTCCTTAATGCGGCATAACCCTGCGTCGATCTTTGCGTCCTGAGCGGCGATCGTCTTCATCTGCTCTTTGGACTCCTCGTGTTCCTGGAGCATGCCACCACCTAAGGTGTTGTCCACCAACTCGACATCGCCTGGCCCCACCGTCTCGCCGTTGCCGTTATCCTTCCGCCGCATGCCGAGCAGCTGCTGGCGTAGCTGAGCGCGCTTGCCAAGCTGCATCTCCTGCACAGTGTTGATTTCTTCACGTCCCACCTCAACGCGCTGAGCCTCCATCTCCTTGAGGTTCTGCAGCGCGGAGACGCAGTTGTCGTACTGCGATCTTCGCCCCTCGTAGTCACGCTCAAGTAGATGGACCTTGTTTTCCTTGGGTTTCTTCTTCTTGTTCTCTTTTGCTAGCCGGCGCTCCGCCTCGAGCACTAACTTGTGAATCTCTTCTAGTGTTTCCTCCATGAGTCGGAGGTCCTTGCGAATCTCGTTGGACTGCACAATGGCCATATGGTCCTGTCCGTGCTGACGGCAGCCCTCGTTGCGCTCGTTGATGTTGTTCTTGGCCCGTGTGGCGGCTCTAACGAAGTCATTCGTCAAGTCCTGGAAGGGGTCGCCGGATATGTCTCGACTCTCTTTCTCATCCTTGGCCCCAGCCATCGCACGCACACGGTGAAGGCGACGGATGGTGTCGCGCAACGTTGAGCGCATCAACCCATCTGTGTTCGGAATGTAGTTCATTTTCGTGGTTGCTACGGGGGGGGGGGGACGGCTATGCTACGCGTGTAAATATACGGCCAAACGCTGCAACCAAAAGCACCGTGTAGCTTTATGTGTTTGTCTGTGCACAAGGAAGCATGCATGCAGACGTATCGAAGCTGGAATAGAGAGAGAGCAGCCTCAGTATCAAATTTTGCCTTGCGGAAAAAAAAAGAATTTAGAATAAAAGCATGATCAACAGCCCATTGAACACCACCGATGAACGCGCCAATGGCGCCGAGGAACGACATGAAGACAAGGATGTGCGGTGCAAGAGAGCGCGAATCGCAGATATCGTAGTCTAAACGTGCGCATGTGTGCATAGCCATGGAGACAGAGAGACCCTGTCAAGTGTGTAACCATCACAAACAGGTACCACGCCGTGGTGCCCTCCTCCACCTGTAGACAACAAGGGGGAGGGGTAGTATTCGCGCTAGAATGAAGAACAACAACGGCGTACAACACGCACGTCGAGCAGTATAGCCGAAGGTGGCCTTTATCTAGGCCGAGGACAGCAAAACAGGAGAATGAGCATACGCAAGATACGCAACACCGAGCGAGAGAGAGGAGGGAGTGTCCGGCATAGTGTGGCGCGCCGGTCACCGTCGTCTCCATGTGCTCTCGCCGTCTTGTGCATGATGTTGGCCGTCTTTCTGTTTTTTCGTGTGCTTCTCTTCTTCTGTTGCCACGATTTCGTCTATTGCGGCCGTCCCCGACCGTCGGTTGTGTTGTTGTTTGCTGTTGTTACTTACGAAAAGAAAAGGATGCAGGCACGGAGACGTGCACACAAACGCAAAACACACAGACAGAGGCCTTGGCGTGATGAGGACTACTGCGAGAAGCTCATCTTGACGGGGATATACTGTTGGGGGAGAGACGTGCGGAAAATCCTTCATCTTTGTGTGTGTGTGTGTGTGTGTGTGTGTGTTTCAACGGAGGAGGAGGAAGAGCCGCGCGTGGCGATGGTGGCCGTTTTGGGTGAGGCGAGTGAGGTGCGAAGAAAAGACTGCTGCCTTCGTCAGGATGCGGTCACGCATGTTGTGTTTCTCTTTGACACGAACAATTCTCGCTTGCTCAGTTGCCTCTCCTTCTCTCCTTGTCAAGACACAATGTGATTCGACGGTACGGAAGGGCACCTGTCTCTCACCACAAACGGTCTCACATTCACCAGCTTCGTCTACCACACGCCACCGCCGTTAGTCGGCTGGGAAGCACGGTTAAAGGGGACAGCGGACTGCTGCCGCAAGGCCGACTCGGGCACCTCGCTGGAACGGAAGCGAACGGGGAACGCATTGCCGGTGGCGCGCTGGTGCGCGAGAGGCACCGCCGAGGGGTACGAGTTGTACGGCGCCTGTGCCTGGGTGCCCATGAACGGCCGGGACGCCTGAACGCGCTCTGGGGCGTTGTTCCAGTAGTCGAACTGGCTAGCCGAAGGCCAAGCATGCTGCTGCTGGGGGGGCTGCTGAATGCGCGAGTCAGTGCCCAGGGACCACTGCCGCGTTCCGAGGTTCGCCGTGTCGGGGCGGTACACAGCGTGCTGCTGAACCGTCGGCGGAGGGGTCGGAGGCTTGCCGGCCTGGGCTGAGAACATGTAGAGGCCGCGCTGCGTCTCTGCCGTCTGCGTCACACGGGGAGGCAGCTTCACGGACACGACGCGTTCAATCTCCAGTACGTAGTGCGGCGCAATCACAAGCGCCACAGGCGCCGGCGGCTCAGGAATCGGCTCCATCTCCATCACGGCAGGGGCTTGGACGGTGTTTACCACCACCTCCTCCTCAGATGACTCCTCCGGCTGCGCGGGCACGGACTGCTGCACAGACTCGGGCTGCGACTGCGGCGGCTCCGGCGGCGGCGGCGGCGTCTGCACCTGTGACTGCGCCCTTTTCAGTGGAGAGGGGGTCTCTTTGGCGGCGAGGGCCCCAGCCCCCACGCTGGTGCGCTGACGCACCATATCCGCAAACGATGGGCCGCTACCGTTCTTCGCCCACGTCGACCCCGACGCAATGTCACCCTTCACGTGCACAACTGGACCATGCGCTTTCTCCTCGGTAGCTGGCTTGCTCCTCTCCACAGCGGCAGCCAGTCCCGCCTGCGGGCGGCGGGGACGCTCCTGGCGCTCTGGACGATCACGGCGATCGCCGCGCTCACCACGCTCACCACCCTCACGGCGCTCCGCATTGTCACGGCGGCGCTGCGGGCGCTCTGCGGGAGCACTACTGGAGTTGGCGGTTGGGGGCTTCGGCGAGTTCCGCTCTCTCGGGGCCTGGCGGGGCTCTGGCTTCGGGCCTGCGCTCATTTTCAAGAGAAAATTAGCACCTTTTCGCTCTTGACTTTTTTTGGAGCTCTCTGGTCCAACGTCGGGTGGTATCGCTTGTTACAAAGACGGAGGGGGTTAGAGAAAAACAAATAATAATCGCGTGTGTTCACTAGCTGCATGAATTGTGCGTGCGGGTGTGCGCATCGTGGCAGAGGAGTGAAGGGGGGCGGGTGGCGGCAAGGGAGAGAAATCGGGGGTGGTAGGGAGACGAGCTGAGGTGCTTGCCGGTCAAACGGGCCAGGTCCCTCGCGAGAACGAGATATTAATACGGGAAATCGGTAGGGAACATAAAACGGCGACAAGGGGCTAGAACAGATGCGCCTAGGTGAGAGCAAGCCGATGTTCTCCACGCGTGCCGCCGTCACCCTCGAACGCGTTTGCTACAGCGGGTGCATACACCGCAAGACGCCATCGACACCCCACACTCATCTGCGACTCCGCAGCAGAGGGGCATTGCTTGTTCAACTTCATGTCCAGTACGCTGTCACATACACTCCACGTTGAGGGAGGGGGAGGAGAAAAATAAAATATCGCGAGAGAAAAAAACTTGCATCTATGAGAGGGAGGAGTCAAGCAGATGCATGACACACACCGCCGGAGAAGGGGAGCGCCACGCCGCAGTCGCCGAGGTCAGCCGTCTGCGGCAGCCACCCTCCTACTCGCACGGCATCCGAAAAACCGGTTTAGCGGGACGCGCTCGACACGGCCTTCGTGCCCTCAGCCATGGCGTGCTTCGCGAGCTCCGCCGGCAGCACAATGCGCACCGCCGTCTGCACCTCGCGCGCACCCAGCGTGCGCTTCTTGTTCGCGCGAACAATCGACGCGGCCTCAGTGCAGATGCGCTCCATCACGTCGTTCACGTACGAGTTCACGATCTTCATCGTGCGGTGCGACATCGACATCTGGGCGTTGATCGCCTTCAGCGAGCGGCCCACGTACACGTTCCACGTGCGCTTAGGCTTGCGGTGCGACTTGTGCGGGTTGGAAGCCTTGCGGGAAGAAGCCATGGTGGTGTGAGGGGGGTGGGAGATGTAGTAGAGCGAGGGTGGCTGGACAGCGAAGGTGGGCTGGGAAGCTGTCGCAGAGCCCATGAGGAGAGAAAGCAGGTGGCAAGGGAGGGAAAAGTTGAGGAAGCCAGCGTGGCGGGAAGGCAAAGCGAGGAAGCATGCAGTGGTTACGGGAGAGGAAGACATGCCGCAAGGCGTCGGTACCGCAACGCCTCTCTTCACAGGGTGTATAGGGCGACAGGGCGAGAGGGGCATCATCGGCGGCGTAGCGAGCCGCAGGTGGCACCAAATGGCGTTACAGAATGTGTCTTGTGCTTTGCTCTGCGTTCAGCACGCACCGTCCACGTCGCGCAGCGATCAGTGCGACTGCAGGTCAAACAGGAAGAGATAAAAAAAAACTTGCATCTATGAGAGGGAGGAGTCAAGCAGATGCATGACACACACCGCCGGAGAAGGGGAGCGCCACGCCGCAGTCGCCGAGGTCAGCCGTCTGCGGCAGCCACCCTCCTACTCGCACGGCATCCGAAAAACCGGTTTAGCGGGACGCGCTCGACACGGCCTTCGTGCCCTCAGCCATGGCGTGCTTCGCGAGCTCCGCCGGCAGCACAATGCGCACCGCCGTCTGCACCTCGCGCGCACCCAGCGTGCGCTTCTTGTTCGCGCGAACAATCGACGCGGCCTCAGTGCAGATGCGCTCCATCACGTCGTTCACGTACGAGTTCACGATCTTCATCGTGCGGTGCGACATCGACATCTGGGCGTTGATCGCCTTCAGCGAGCGGCCCACGTACACGTTCCACGTGCGCTTAGGCTTGCGGTGCGACTTGTGCGGGTTGGAAGCCTTGCGGGAAGAAGCCATGGTGGTGTGAGGGGGGTGGGAGATGTAGTAGAAGGCTTGTCGTATGTAACTTGATGAAGGCACGCGCTGAGAATCTGTCAGTGAAGTGTTCGTTGATTTGGGCAGGAGAGGTAGGCCCGCCAATGGCAGCGAGTGTGCGCGAGAGAAAGTGAAAGCAAGAGAGCGGCGTTGTGTGTTGGACATGTCAGAGCAGCCGTTTCCTATGAAGGGGCACTGCGGCATGCATGGAGTGCGTTCTCTTCCGCAACTCTGCCCCACCACCACCGCATACGAGACGGCCCTCTCACCATGCGACAAACCGGAGCGGGTACGAGCGGAGAAGGAGGGAAACGGGGTATAAAAGGAAGCAGCTGCAACAGATACGGCGGCGTGCAGCACGAGCGTCTCCAACGCGGCGGTGTCACTTCCCGAGTGGAATGAGTCACACAGTGCAGCTGCTGATGAGCGTATTCAACCAATATGCTAATTTTCCTTTCAAAGACGTGTCACGAGAAAAACACTAAAAAAGTGACGAAAAGAAAAAGAGAGGCGAAATGGCGGTCACTCTCGAGGTACAAGACCTTCTCTGCTATCCAAACCTTAGGCGGTGGTCATCTCGGCAAGCAGCTCAGCATGCTCATCCGTCGGATCGCGGCTGGGCTCCGTTTCCGCCCAGAGGTCGGGCGTGAGGAAGCCGTAGGTCTTGCGCAGGGCGTAGAAAGTAGCCATGATCAGGTTGCCGTGCGTGCGGGTCTTGCCACGGGAGCTCGTGTACACGTCCTCGACACCGGCAAACTCGAGGATCTTCTTGGGCACGGGGGCGGCGACGATGCCGGTACCGCGGGGAGCGGGCACGAGACGGACGGCGACGGAACCGCACTTTCCGGTCACCTTCATCGGGATCGTATGTGGCTCACCGATCTTGTTGCCCCAGTAGCCGCGGCGCACCGGCACGATGTTGAGCTTGGCCGCAATCATCGAGGCGCGAATCGCCAGCGACACCTCCTTGCCGACGCGGGCACCGATGCCGATGTGGCCGTCACAGTCGCCGACGACGTTGAAGGCCTTGAAGCGGGTGCGCTGGCCGGCCGATGTGGCTTTCTGCACGGGGTAGATCTTCATCATCTCGTCGTGCAGCTGGCCCTCAGCGATGAGGGTGTCCACGATCTGGTGCTCCTTGATGGGCATCGAGAAGAGGAAGATCTCTTCCAGAGAGGTGACCTTCTGCGCCTTCACGAGGCGACCCAGCTTGGTGCACGGGACCCACTCTTTCTCCTCCCCCGGACCACCGCGGCCACGGCCACGGCCACCGCGTCCGCCACGGCCTCGGCCAAAGTTGCGTTCGGCGCGGGGGACGTCGGCGGCGGGCGCCTCCTGAGCAGGCTGAGTATCTGCCATGTCTTCCTTTCTAGGCGAAGACAGCTCATTCGTTCATATGAAGTTCCCGATTTGTGTGCGCGCATGCGTGCGAAGAAAGGGGTCAACACCAACAGAAGTGAGAGCAGTCATCGAGAGCAGGGGTGAGAGAAAAAGGAGGAGGTGAGGAGTAGAGGGCGACATCCGCGTAGCGCTGATTTCGCACTGCGGTGGCGTCTTTTTTTTTCCTAATCCCCGCCTCTAGAGTCTTCATGTAAAGCGGCACTTTTCTGCCTTCAATTTTGTGAGCAACCTTCCGCATGTGCGCGCGCGGGTATGCGCAGATACGCAGCTCGTTCCCCTTTCACCTGACACGAGGAGGGGAGCCCTGCGCATCCGGGAGGAAGCGAGCTCGACTGACGCAGAAAGGTATGCGAAAGCAACGCTGTCGGACAGCTTGTACACAAGTAGCACAAGGGCCTTTCCACCACACTGACACACACAAACACACATGCGGACAGCCTCTGGTGCGGCACTCTGAGTTCCGCGCTTGCTTGGCATGCCGTGGCACAGCAACACACAAAGGCGTGCGCCTCTTGCGTCCTCCTCGCTCCCATGCACGGCAACAGGAAGGGGACAGAAGAAGAGCGGACACACAGACACATGAGCGCATTCAGAGGAACAGGTCACCCGCCGCATGCGCATGGGTTTCCCGTTCTCCGTTATAGAGTCGAAGGCACGTAAAGGGCAAATGAGAGCGTTATCAAGTGACTTAGCCTTGCACCTTAGAAGAGCACGCGATGAAACAAACAGAGAGCGACGAAACAACAAGGGACAGAAGAGGAGAACAGAAAGACAGACACGAGCGCCCATGACAGTAACACGCAAGCGCCGACACACGGAGAGAGACAGGCGGGGAAGGAAATAAACCGAGAGGCGAGACGACGCAAAGAGAACGGGTACAAATACTTTTGAAAGATGAAATGCGGATCAGAAACCACGGGAGGAAACACACACACGAGGGGATAAAGGGAGCTGTGTGAGAGAGGGAAGAGGAGAGTGAGGAGTGCGGGGAATCACCTAAAAGAGGAGATGGGGACAAAAGCAGCCACCTCGCTCAACCCCTCCCCCGCTGCCGCTGTACTCAACATCGACTCGCCCCTGACTCGCTCACACAGACACAGAGACTGCAGTAGATAACCTGTCCCTCACCCCTTCTCACCCTCCTCGTTTCGCAAACAAAAAAAGTGCCCTCGACGGTAAGAGCTGGCAGTACGAAACCCTGAACGGAACTTTCAGAGGCGAAAGGATAATATGGCGCGCACCCAGACACATGGATAGGCGCCATGTCTTCTGCTGTGCCTCATCCTCCACGCAGCCCCCCTCCCCCACTCCCTTAGCTCTCCTCTTCTTTGGGAACCTTCGCACATGACATCCTCCAATAACGAACATTAGCTACCCTCCTTCTTTTCTCTGTCATATCGCGCCGTGCCGGCGGTGCTAACACAGTCATTGAGGATGGGGGAGAATAAGTGAGAGAAGGAGGGGGAGTGTGATGGACACAGGAAGGAGAAGGCCACAAGAGAGGGAAGCGAGTGTGATAGAGCAGAGGAAAGAAAGCACACGAAGAAGAGCGGAGCAGGAAAGACAAAGAGAACAAGACAGCAGGTGGCGAGGGGCCCAAGGGAAAGCCAGCAACGAAGGGCGTGCGCCACTACAATTTCGTGATGCGCTCTGCGAGACGCAAGAAGTTGCTCGGTACGAGACCACGACGGGCGTGAGACGAGTAGCTCCCACCCTCCACCGCCATCGCCTCGCACCAGCTGCCCTCGGCGTAGTTCTCCACCACAAACTCGTCACCCGCCTTGAAGCTCAAGCGCGAACCGTCGGCCTGTGGAGCCTGGTAGTCGTACAGTGCATAGTATACTCGGCGGGCACCGGTGCCACCACTTGGCCGCACCGCCTGTGAGGCACCGTACACGCCATTGGCGTTGTATGTATGTCCCCATGCCTCCGAGAGCGTCTCCTCCTCGCCCTTGTCTTCCTCCGTCAGGCGCGACTCGGCGTCGCTGGAGCGGATGCTCACCTCGTACTCGTCCTGGCTAATTACGTTTCCGTAGGCGTCCTCTGCTGGGCTGGTGATGCGATGCCGGCGCTGCGGCGGATTTGCGCGCTGCCGTGTGGCGATCCCGTACAGGACCTCGCCCAAAAGAAAAAAAGCAATGCAGAGCAGCCACGCCCGCCACCTGCTTGGGCCCCCGCTGGCGGCTTTGGCGGCCTGCTGGACCCCCGAAGCACCCGTCACGACCGCCTGCGTCTTGGCGACCGCGGCGCCGTACGGGTAAGTAGCGCCCATGCCCATTCCCATGCCTGGCATCCGCTCCTGCGCGTTGGAAAATGCGCGCACCGCCTTCATGCTATAGTAGGTACCGAAGCACACGCCGAAGAGCTCCATGGCAGAGCGGAGGCCCTGCACGAGCACGTTGGTGAGATGGCCCGCAATCTCCATCCGGGCCTGCAGGCGCGCTTGTCGGTGTTGCTCTCGCTGCTGCCGAATCAGCTGGCGTTCCTTCTTGTGCTCCGCCTGGATACGACGGCTGCGCTCCTCAGGTGACTCGTTCAGTGGTGGCAAAGATGCAGCGTGCTGGTGGATAGGGGACGCTAGCTGATTGGGCTGGTCCGCTTGCTGTTGCAAGGTGAGCGAGGATTGCATGCCGTTATTCTGAGTGCCGTCGGCGTTGCTGCCGAGGCTGTTGAAACCACCAAGGCTGTAGTTGGAGTTGGAACCGTACGGGTTGTTTCGGGCAAAGCTGTTGAGGCCACCGCTCATGCCGTGCGATGAGCCTCCCATGAGACCCGAGTTGCCGTACATGCCGCCACCGTATATGCTACTGCCCATGCCACCTAGCCCGCCGCCGTACATGCTGCTGCCGTACATGCCACTCAGGCCGCCGCCGTACATGCCACCCAGGCCGCCGCCGTACATGCCGCCGAACATGGTGAAGGGTCTAATAAGAGAGAACGTTGAAGATAGGAGAAAGAATTCGAGAGAAGCGTAGCCCACCGGCGCCACGATCGATTTCGACTCCTCCACGAGAAGCTAGGAGCTGCGTAGCAGAGAGATCATAGGCGTGTGTGTGCGAGAGAACGGGAGAGGAAGAGGGAGAAGGGAAGTGTTTCATCATGGCGAAGCCACTCATTGGCAGTGGCTCATGCCGCCCCGTGCGAACTCACTTCAACGCACGCTATCACACATGCAAAGCCGAGATGCGCATAGCTCTCTCTTTGCGTGGGCGTTTCGGCACCGCAGACGTGGAGGCACAAGAAAGCGGGGGAAAGGAGCCGGCTCCCAGCGAGGGATCTAGCATACAGTGTTTGGCGCTGAGAAGCGCGAACGCTTTTGTGTGTCCTAGTCCACGCGTTTCTCCTTCAACACAGCAGCGGGAGGAGGACGGAGGGGGATACGGACTGTTCACCGCACAACAACGCATGCATACCGCAGCAGACTGCGTTTCGCACTGTTTAATGTGCGTCCAGCACATGCTCACGAGCGAGCAGCACCGATGGAAACTCACAAGTGAGCGTTGTTTCGAAAGAAGAGTGGGAAAGGGAACTGAAAAAAAAAAGATAGAAGGGAAAGAAGAACAGAATGTGCGCGTGCATATGGGAGAGTTGCACGGGTGAGCAAAATGACCTTTGCGCACGTATTGTAAATTACATCAGCTGCGCCTTTTTTCCCTTCAGCAGTTTCGTCCGCGAGGCGAGGAAGAGGTGGGAGGGAGAGGGTGAAAAAAACACACGAGGAAAAACACCAACGAGGACGGAGCTGAGGGAGAAAAAAAGAAAAAAATACACAAAGCAACAACGCAGGAGAGCCACCTAACGGCCAGATGTATGGTCAACCGAAACACACACGGAGACGAAGGAAGGCGAAAGAAAGCAAGAGAGTGCAGGAGACAGCGAGAGGGATGCGGCGGTAGAGCGAGTGAAGGAAAAAGCTACAACTTCCATTCATCCAAGTTAATGGTCTGGCCAGAGTTCTTCGCAGCGCGCAGCGCCTCCAGCTTGGCCTTCATCTCCGCCTCGATGCGATCCGTCTCCCTCCGCATCGCGGACACCTCCTCCTCGTGTCTTCGCCTCTCCGACATCATTTGCGCAATTACGCGCTTCCGCTGCTCTCCCAACTCGGCTGTCGTGCGGTTACGCTCCTGCTCCGCAGCCTCTGCCTCCTTTTGCCGTTGGCGCTCGCGCGCCCTCTCAGCCTCTAACGCTCGCTCCTCCTCGGCGCGCTTGAGCTTCTCCTCGCGCGCCCGCTCTTCAGCCTTGGCACGCTCGTTGGCCTCGTGGAGCATTTGTTGCTCCTGTGCCTCGCGCACTTTCGCGTCTGCGCGGCGCACCGCGTCAGCCAGTTCCTGGCCGCGCTGCTTGTGCGCCATGTCGCGCGTAAAGCGGTGCTCGGCGGCGAGGTTAGTCACCTCAGCCCTTTCCTCCGCGAGGCGGCGACGCTCCTCGGCCAACTCGCGCTTCTGTGACGCCAAGTCACGCAGATGGCGCTCAACGTCCGCCTGCTGCTCACGCTGCACCTCCGCGTAGGCCTCCATCTGGGCTTTCTTCTCGGCTGCCTTCTGCTCTTTCGCCTCAGCCTCCCGCTTGCGTCTCAGCATTTCGCGCTCGCGCTCGCGCTGATCCTTGGCCTGCCTCACCTCCTCCTCGCGCTCCTCCTCTCGCCGGCGCTGCATGTCGCGCCACTCCTCAGCCCTGCGCTTCTCTTCGCGCTCGAGGTTCTTGGCATACTCAGCCTTCGCCTTGGTCACCTCCTCCGCCCGCCGCAGCTCTTCTTGTTTCTTTTTGAACCATTCGGCGAAGGTGCCTTCGGAGTTGACGCCGCGGAACCCACCATCTGGGGTAGCGGAGAAGGGGCTCTTTTTGTACTGCTCGTAGGCGTCCTTAAATAGCTGCTCGTCGGTGGCGTAGCGCGGCTTCCGCGAGGCGCCGGCGTCGGCACCGTAGGACGACGAGGGGTAGGCAGCGGGAGACGATGGCTGTGGCGCCGCCTGTCGGAACTGGTGAGCGCCAAAGCCACGGTCCCGCCGCGTCAGCTCCCGGTCGTAAGCCGAGCGCTTTGTGGGGTCATTGAGTGTTTGGTACGCGTTCACAACTAATTTGAAAATTGCCTCGCCGTTCGGGTTCTTGTCCGGGTGCAGCTGCAACGCCTTCAGCTTGTACGCTTGGCGGATCGCATCCTTGTTTGCAGTACGTGATATGCCCAAGATGGTGTAGTAGTCTTGTTTATCCATTGCTTCGTACGACAACGCGCATTCCCCGGTTTGAGTCGAGGGAAGGAGTGGGAAATGGAGAAGTCGCACAAACAGAGCACTGTGCGCGGCGGTGGTTACAGAAAGGAAGGCGGAGAGACAAAATAGACAAGGGGTAGAGAGATACGCACAAGCAGAAGAAGCTAGTGAAGGGTAGTGTGAGACACGCTGACTCCATAGCACGCACGCTGAGGCGGACAACGAGCCCGGCGCGCCTGGGCGTAGACACTCCATTGCGAGTCTCGACGCCGCACGGCGTCGACCTGCAGAAGTGGAGCACAGCGCATCTCCGCGGCCCTCATCACGCTGGCACACACACGCGCAGAGGCGCACACAGAAGCAGTGTCAATGAACACGATGGTGGCAATCACTGCATCACGCATAGGAAGAGCTGGAAGAACGACTCAGCACAAAAGTAGCTTCGCTGAAAAGAACCAAACCGCGAAGATGCCAGCATAGGCGATCAAAAAGAATTAAGAAAGCCCACGCACAATCACACGGGTGTGACGTACAAACATGTCCGCAAGGCAGCCTCACCCACGCGTAACCGACCGTGCACGAGGCAGGGGCACGTGCCGCGACAGGGTGCGGGGAAGAGAGGCGCCAGGGAAGGAGAGGAGATCGCAGGGAGAGATTCTAGGCAGTGTGCGGAGAGGGTTTGTGTGTGTGTGTGTGTGCGCGCGCCTTGACAGCTGTCTATTATGCATGCATCTCTCTCTACCTCGCCCGACGGAAATGTGCACCACAGCACCCACACGGCTCCGCAACAACGGAATATCCGAGCTTGAAAAAGATGCATGGCCACATCATGAAAACGGTGGCTTACTCTCTCTGCACTTCCTGCTCTGCCGCCCTTTTCTCCTCCTCGGCGTGCTCGTCCTCAAGGTCCAGCTCGTCCAGGAGCCGCTGTGAGTCCTTCAGCGCCTGAGGAAGGCGCGACAGCATAAAAAGCACGACGCATCCGAGAACGGCGGTCTCGCCCCACACACCAATGTACTGGTGCAGGAACTCCAACCACATAATGATGATGCGGTACTTGAAGGTTCCCAGCGCCATCTCCTGCCCCCAGCCACCGTGGCGGGCGCTAACGTGGCGCATATGCTCCGGTGGCTTTGCGCCATAGAGAAGGTAGTACTTGCGTGCATCAGGGTTCTCGATGATCTCATACGCGTCCTTCAGCTCCTCCAGCGCCATGTTGCGGTCCTCCTCGTCCTCCTCCGTCTCTAAGATCTTCTGGCGCTTCTCCTCGTATTTCATCTTGAGCTGAGCAGGGGTGGTGGACCGCACAGACTTGGTGTCCTTCGCGTCCAGCAGCACGCCAAAGAGCTCCCGATCTACCTGCGACGTCAGCTTTTGATAAGCAAGCTCTACCTGTTTGTTCTGCGCCTCACACGTGCGACCGCAGTGGACTAGCTGGCCGTACTTCTCCTGGTGATCCTGAAAGGCCCGCTTGATTTGTTGCCGCACCTGGTAGTTCTCGCGGCGGCGCGCCTTATCGGGGTCGTCGGCAGCCTTCCGCGACGACCCGTTCCCCTCAGACGCATCGGTCGCAGGTGGAACCGCCGTGTGCGTCAGGTTAAGGCGGCCCTCGACGCCGAGCGTGTGGTAGTAGCCCTCCAGCTCCTTGGCGTCCACAGCGCGCTCAGGGTTTAGGACCTCCCCAAAGCCCTTACCAGACTCCACCTGCGGCACCTCCAAGTTGTATTCCTCGTCGTACTTGGAGATTGTGAGGAGGAGGATGGCAGCGAAAACGAGAACGCCAAAGAAGTAGCGAAAACACTTGCCCGAGTCTTCGTGCCGCTCCACAAGCTCGCTCCATTCGGCCTGCGTAATGACGCCGCGGTTGGGGTCGCGGTTGCGCGCTGGGTGACCCGCATACCCGTACATGGGGTTCCTCTGCTGTCCGCCGCCCATGTTGCGCATGACAGCCTGTCGTGCGAGGAGGTCCTGTTGCACCCGCGCAGCACTCTCCTCTAGCTTGACGCGCCGATTCAGCGACTGCTGCTGCCGCACCTGGGCCGCTTTCGGCTTCATTGCACGGCGATACGGTTGTTCTGGTCACTTGTGTGTCGCTGTCGCAGACAATGCTTGACGCTCTTCTCGAGAGAAGAAGCGAGATGAAGAGAAGGAGCGGGTGTACGAGTCGTTGCAGTGAGGGAAGACCCGCTCTGGCGTCAGATGTCCGTTGGTCAGGGTCCGTCCCGTCACTAAACAGGGCCGCAAGTCAGTCTTGAAGGATAAGCCGAGGAGGTGTGTGCCACCGAGTGTCTTGCTACTGTTCTATGAGGGCTTTCGGTTGCTGACGCGTGAAGCTGCGAGGTTTTGAGCAGCCCAAAGTCGACCGCGGTTTGTGAGGATGTAGGTCGACCGTTTCGCTGAGGCATGTAGCTGCTGCTTTTCTTTCTTCGTCTCTGTTCGCTTCACAATGTGTAGGTGCACGCAGCCCTTTCTCCAACTGCACACGATGAGGGAGACACAGTACGGGGGGGGGAGAAACAATGGTACGCGTTAGTGTTTGAACGCGCGTATAGGTTTATGTGCGCATGTGAATGAAGAGGCACAACAGAAAAGAGAAGTGTAGAGGGTTTGTCGGAGTGCCGTCATCATAACGAGTGAGCTCGAAAGTGAATGCTCGGAGGCGGCTGGGGCTGACGTGAAGGGCATCGCGCGCAGCACGCGGATCAACGAGTGTAGCCTCTTAAGCACGTTCTGTCTGGCGCGGCTGCGCTGTGCTCCACTTTCAAGGGCATCGCTGGGAAGCGGCTGTCCGGAGCTTTTTTCCCCTTCGCTGCGCCGCCCGGGTATCGGCGAAGGGAGTGGAGGAGGGTTGGGGCGCTGTCATTCTCCGTTACGAAGGAGAGACCCACCGATAATCGTGAGAGGGGAGGGCCCGGCACTTGCATTGCTGCTGCGGAAAAGCAGTCTCATGAGACGCCCCTCTGTCTCTCTTTGCGTTCCTCCTTGTTCCCTCTCTACAAAACACCTCCGTTCTAATGTTCGTTACGTCGTTTGTGTGCGTGCGTGTTTGTTGTCTTTCGCTGTTGCGCCTAAGTCTTTCTGTTTTGGGGGGAGGGGGTGAGATGAGCACGAGGAGACACGCCACCCTTTCACAGCCGTCATCATAGCCACATCACAAGGACGAGGAGACAAAGAAGAAAAAAGTGTCGATTACGTCGCAGGTGTTAGAGGAGAGAAATATTTTTTTTTTCGTTTTCTTCTCCATTATCGTTCAAACAAAAGAGAACCGCACACATGCACCGCATGCGCAAGAGAAGAGAAAGGAGGACAATTTATTGAGCTGAGCTGCGAGAGAGAGATGGTGCGTGTGCGTGCGTGTGCATGAGTGACGAAGCAAACAAGAAGGGGCGGCACCACTACCACTACTGCACAAGATGAGGCGCTCCTTTTCCTCCTCTGCATGCCACCTCTCGCTCTTGCCTCTCTCACGCACGCCTTTTCTCTGTTTCACATAGATCGCGGGAGAAGAGAAACAAAAAAAAGGAAGACTAAAATGGCATGGCGCTCTGCCCTCTTTTAATGGTCCTGCCCTCTCAATCATGCTCTCTTGCGTCTGGGCGCTTTCGTTACCCTTGCTCTCCTTCCATTACACAACAACACACGACCGTGCACAGACACACAGGCATGTGCGCACTTGGATGGCATTCAGCACGTCCCCTCGACACTGCCGCCGAGCCGCCACTTCGTCACAGCTGGGTCTCCGTGGCCCTTGGACTGGCATCGCGCAGCCACCCCCGCACGCAACATAACATCGAAAGCCGTGCCGAGAGGAACAGCAGGGCCGGGATCCATCGGATGAGTGCTTCGTGGATGAGGCACGGCCTTTCACGTCGCCTGTGGAACGTTCTTGTAGTAGCCCGTGACGACGCAGTGGTCGCGCTCGAAGGGCTCTAGTGAGACCTGCTCCTTTGGGCGGAGGCCGGAATCCTTCAGCTTCTGAACCTCGGACGCAAACACCGCTGCCGGATCCGCCGTGGAATCGATGCAGTTCGCCTTGATCGAAATCACAAAGCCACCGTTCGCCTTCAAGAAGTGCTGGGCGTTGAGGGCTAGAATGCGCGCCTGATCCGGCTGGGCGACGTCCATGAAGATGCAGTCCACCAGGCGGGGAATGAGCATGCGGTACTTCTGCGGGTAGCGGGCATCCTCCAGGATGGGGACGATGTTGCTGCGGCGCTTCGTCATCTCTTCCAGGTCACGGCCGCTGCGGTGCGAGAACTCTACCGCGTACACGACGCCCTCCGGTCCGACAAGGTCCGAGACGTGGCTAACAGTGGTGCCGCTGGCTGCGCCGAGGTACAGCACGGCAGAACCAGGCTCCATGTATATGCTCGCTACACCAGCGTAGATCGCGGACGCTAGCTTGGAGCGGTACGGGTTCCATACGCGGAACTCGTGTGACTCAGACTCGCCGGCCACCGTGCCGTTCACACGCTTCTCGCTGTACACCGACACGCCAGGGACCAGCGACCGCGTGGAGAGAGTGTCCTTGCCTGCCAAGAGGTAGCAGCCGTTGAAGCGGGCATGCGGGTGGAAGATGTTGCCCTTCGGCGTACCCGCACCTCCACGACCGCCACGCCCACCGCCGCGGCCACTACCACGGCCGCCACCGCGACCGCTACCACGTCCACCGCCACGGCCGCCGCCACGGCCACCACCACCGCGACCGCCACCACCGCGTCCACCGAAGCCACCGCGCCCGCCGCGCATGATTGTCAAGTTGCAAGAACGGGGAAGTATGTGAATGAGTGCGTCTGTCGTTTTTTCTTTCTCTTGTCTCTGGGCTTGTGTGAAACGACACGAAAAGACTAAGAGGGTAACGTGCAGGCGAGTGTGTGTGCCGCCCTTGTGTGCACCCAGCGTACTAAAGGGTAGCGAAAGGGTTGAGAAGGGTCGGCACGCGGAAGAGATAGTCGACATATATACGCAGATGAAGTGAGGGGCGCAGAGGAGTACGGAAGAGGAGGGCAAGGGTGACCAAAGCACGGCTCCCGATGAGGTCATGACCGCATACAGCGGATGCAGTGCCAGAGAGGAGCCGCCGGGGGGACCCGAGGATTCAGATCAACGCCACCGGTGATGCATTTGATTCCGCACGGAAGAAATAAACGCACGCAAGGCAGGTGCCGCACCATCGTTGACACCGTGCCTCCTTCCCCCTCCCTGCAAAGAGAGACACACCAGCACATGAGTAGAAAATCGAATCAGACAAGCGATCGCAACACCGCAGCGCACAGAGGGGTGTGTATTTTACCTTCTCTCTCGTTTCGGGTGTCGAGCTGATGGAAGCCCACAGAGTAGAGACGTACAGGAGCAACGGGCTGACGGAAGAGGGAGAGAGGGGGGCGCTGGAGGAGGAGGACGGGAGATGAGGGACACCCCCTCTCAACGCATCCTCTTCTCTCACCGTCCGTGCACAAACAGGCAACGCTACGCAACGAGGGAATAACAAAAGAAAGACAACCGCCGAGGAAACGAAAAAAAAGTGTGCACCCACGGCCAAGGGCATGTAAGGAGACACACACACACACACACACACACTGACAGCTGGAAAATGCACATCAAAGTTGTGATCAGAGCAAACGAGTGTGTTCGAAAAGGCACATGCGTCGATGTCAGAGGAAACGGCGAGCAGACGCGTGCGGGATACAGTAGCACCGCGCGGCTCCTCCTTTGGCCTTCGTTCTCCCCAATTTCGTCTGCTCCTCAACCCTTGCAAGATAGCGAAACAAGCCCCAAAGACGTCGTGCAGTCTTCTTTTTCGAACTGTGCGTGAGAGACGCAAAATTCTCAGCAAAGTCTCGGCTCGAGAGCATCAGAAATCACGGTAGCATTGCCGCCACCGTCTGCCACACTGCAGACACAAGCACAAAGGCGCGCCCCTTCTCCCCGCAAAAAAAAAGAGCTCTACCTTGCATCGCCTCTCTCGGCCTTCATGCAACACAAGAGGAGAATGACGACATGCAATACGTGGCGGAGGGAAGGGCGCGCAGAGAAAAACAAGGCGCAATAAAAAAAAACCGAAAAACAAACATTGTAAGAACGATGCCGGCAGCTGCCGATCAGCAGCATCACTGTAAGGGCTTACTTCTTGGCAGGCGCGGCGTTCAGCGTGGAGAGCACGGTGCGCATCTGCTCCGTGCTTTTGGAGTACTGGTTCGGCTTCTGCAAGTCCACCAGCAGGCCCACTGCGCTCCAGACAGCACCGCTCCTCTTGTACTCGTTGATCTTTTCAGCGCCCACCTGCTGCTCCTCCTTGTGACTTGCTTTTGCATTCATCACCTCCTCCTCACGCTTTGCCATGAGCGCTTTGAGGTACTCCTGCGCCGCAGTCATAATCTTCGTCTCCTTCTCCTTCGTCGCAGCGTCCATGGCGGCGGTGCGGCTGGCGATCTGCTTCTTGAGCGCATCCATTTTGGCGACGTTAGCCGCGGAGGGCTTCTCCGGCGGCGTGGGCGGGCGGTTAGGCGAGCCCCCCGGCGAAGAGGAGGCGATAAAGCCATCCGACGGCGGCGGCGACATGGCGACTGGCGTGGGGTGAGGCTCAGCGGGGGAGCCGGGGTTCGTCTGCTCGGCTATGGAAACCGGAGGAGCAGCGTGATTCCCCGGAGGGAGTGGGAGTTTCGCCGGTGCTGCGGCCGAAGCAGAATGTTGCGCGGGTGCGCCTGGCGTGGTCCAGTCATCGTCTTCATCCCAAGGGGCATTCACGCCAGCTAAGTGGGAATGGTGCGGGGCGGACAGCACTTCCGCCCCCGACGTCAGCGGCGGCGAGTGTGGCTTCGAGTGCTGGCCACCGTCCGCGTGCATCGTCAACGGAACGTGAGAGGCGTTGCTGCCTTGCATCGCGTCGGAAGAGTGTGGGCTGTTCATCTGCTCCGGAAATGGAGAGCCCAAGCTGCCAGGAGGCAAGCCTGGCGAGCCCACGGTGATGCCGGATGGTCGTGGGTAGCCGGAGTCCATGACAGAACTTGTCGTCGTGTGATGGTAATGGCGCTGAAATGAACCGCAACAACAGCACACACAAAAAAAGTGGGCGGCAGTAGTAAGCAGTGCGTCCGCTTTGTGCGTCAGTGCGGGGACGTCTGCATGCACAGAGAGATGGAGGCGGCGAAAATGGCAGAAAGAGGCAAAGAAAGGCGAAACAAAAAGGGGCAAAAGGCAAAAAAGGGAAAACGACAGATGAACAAAGCTGCAAGTGTCGGCGTGGACTGAGCGCGGAGGTATACCCGCGTGCATACACGTACAAATATAGTGAAGCACTGGGAGACCCATACGCCGATGGAGAGGGGAAGCAGTAGTGAAGTGCCAAACCGGAAGATCGGTGCACCGGCGGATCCCCGTTAATTTGAGTACAAAGGAGAAGGAGAAAAAGACTAAAGGTGAAGGTGAGCGCTGCGAAAGATGGGGGGATGCATGCACAGAGAGCAAAGAAAAAGGTATCGCTTGTGCCCAATGGAACAAACAAGCGTCTGTGTGCGCGTGGATCTCCGCTCAACAGCGCAAGCCATATTCTCATCGGCGCCGGTGAGCGGGAGTCATGGCCTCTTGCTTGCAACGCTGAGTTTACATATCTCTTTTTTTTTGTTTTTCGCGTGTCTCTGTGACGCTTCATTTCGGCTCAAATCGGATGGCGGTGTGGCGATCATCAGCGCCTTCGTCGCGTGCGAGCCTGCACCGGGGCACAGGCATACGCACACACATATAGAAACACAAAGCAGAAGACAAAGTGGAGCAAAGCGTCGACGCGAGGAGGAGGCGAGCAGTGATGAGTAAAAAGGGGGAGGCAAAATGCAGAGACAGCACACAAGCACAGGCCATGGCTGCAGCGGCGTGCTCAGTATGGCTCGCTGCACAACACGCGCACTCCACATCGGTTTCTGCCGCTGCGCAGGAAAAAGAGAGCGAGTGGGGAGGAGGGGAAATCGGGAGAGCGACGATGGGGACAGTCAAAAAAGAGAAACGGCAACGAAGCGAACGACAGTCATCGGGTGGCAACTGTGACTACAATTATGACGATAGTCATAATGACGATGACTACAGCGCCGCTAATGCAGCCAATTTTTCGAAAAGATCGCTGCCGGCGCGTGGCGCCTTGGATCTGATCGTGCCCGCGCTCGATAAGAGAGCGGGACTCCGTCACGTTGTTCGTCACACGATCTAGGCTTTCCTGTTGCTGATGCACGAGTGAGTGGAACTCCTGGTACGCCATCTTCAGGTCCATCACATCTGACTCGACCTCGCGCGCACTCTGTAGCTTCTCACGCTGAATCGCCTCCTCCGTGTGAAACTCCGACACATTGAGGGGGCGCGCCTCGCAAAATGTCACCTGCGGCTCTAGAGCGTCGAGGTCGCCTTCCCGCATGCTGGCCGGATCTGTCTGCCGGAACGTCTGCCGCTCCCGACGCGTGGCCTCGGCATTGATGAGCTCGAAAACTGCCTTCTGTTGGGCGTACTGCTGCCTCAGCGACTCGAGAAAAGGTTCTGCATCGCTGAGCAATTCCTCTACGCGACTGTTGCACTGCTGCACGAGAAGCCGGATTCGACGGAGTCGATCACGGGCAATGGCGTCCCGGCCCGTCCCCAGCTCTTTCACGGAGCTTTGCGCATCACTGCATGCCTTGGCGACTTGCTGGACGCACCGTGAAAGGACTTCTCCATTCTCTAAAGGCATTTTCCTGTCGTGCGTTTCCCTGCTTGTGAGTACCGCGTATGCTTATGCGGATCGCCGTCGGTGTTGCCCGCCCTCGGCGTGACGAAACAGTTAGGCGAGCACTTCTCGATCGTCTAATACGCCGCTCCCTCCTACCCGCGAACACGCGCACTTGCAGGCCCGCGAGATGCGCCGCAGTAGGCAAAAAGACAAAAACAAGGAGATGCAGAAAAAGGTGCGACAGTCACGGGGACAAGCGGGTGAAGTAGCACACAGGAGAGACACTCAGGAGAGAAGAGCGTCAGCATGCAAGAAGAAAGTTGCAAAACGCGCTGAGCAGGGAGCACGATGACGTACAGGACGGCTTGACACTGGAACTATGTTGTTGGGTGTGTGTTCGTCTGTGGGTTGATACGTTCATGAAAGTTGCAAAGGGAAAAAATGAGAAAAAAAAGCGAGTGTCGTGAATGAGAAGGTCGAGAGGTACAGGAGAGGACGAGTGCCAGCGTGCAATTGCTCAGAAAAAAATACGCCAGCACTGCATATTTGGCAAGATCAGCAGCACAGCGGAGTGAAGGGTGCCGCTCGTCATCGGATGGAGGTGTGCTCATTTCACGAGCACCTTTTCGTAATGTACCTCTTTCTCCTCTTTCGATTTCTTTCTCTCCGATCGAGGTTCAGCGGACAAGAGCGAGAGCGAAAAACGCCGGCCATGACAACCAATCAAAGACACACGCATCGTACGCGGCAACGCCCAAACGCGCACGTCGTCAGCACGCACGCCCGCGAGAGAGGAGCCCACACACCCACAGAAACAGACGAACAAACAGAGAAGAAGAGATCGAGGACGGGGAATCGGGGAAGCACACACACTCCGACCCGTTCATACGGTGTGTCCACGGGGTTGGGCCCCTGTCCCCGTGCAACAAAGCAGAGACAGAAGTAGCAAAGGGCTGCAAGCGCTCTTCAGCTTCGGAGCGGGGAATCGCAGCCGCTGCATGGGTGACTTCAGGAAACTAGCGCCGGTACTTCAGCTGCTACCGAGCGTCTGGCCGCGTCCCCAGTTGTGCAAGCCGCTGCTCCTCTGCCGAGCTTCGCCCCGCCATGCCGCCTGAAAGCGAGGGTCGTACGGGTGCATCTCAGGGCCAAAGGAGGCGACGCGGTGCGTCGGCTGCGTGAACTGGCGCCGCAGCCACATCGGAGTCTCCAGCCACCGCTGATTGTGTGAGACTGGAAAAACATCCTTGAAGAATACGTAGGCGTGTCCGGCCACTATGCCAAGAATATCAGCAAGCAGCCCCTGCCCCATGACGAGGTGCAGTGCCATCAACACCCACGGAAACACAGCCGAGCGGAAGGAGAATCCAAAGAGCGTCAGCTCCTGCTCGGGGTGTCGCTTGCAAAAAATCCAGCACAGCGCCATTAGGAACGAGAAACTCGTCACGTACACGTTAAAAAATAGGCCGGCAGAGGAGAGGGCGCCCACCAGCAGCAGAAACATGTACGTCATGTCTGCCGTCTTGCCTTTGAAGTCGCTCTCCTCGTTGTTCTTGACGTACGTGACAAACATGGCAACCGTCATGAGCCACGGGAAAGAGAAATTGCCGAGGTAGAAGGCAGCTGTTACGAAGCGCCACACCTGCAGCGAGGTGATGGCTTCGGAGGTGAGGATAACCGAGCCGACACCCACCACGTTGAGGGAGCAGGCGGCGGACAGGCCCACAGACGCGACGAGAGAAGCACGGGTGACAAGGCCCAGCTGATTGAACCAGTCGCCAAAGTTCTGCGACATGACGATGACTCTTGATTCGCTGTGTCTATACGTAGGTATCGTACTGGGTTTTTTTTGGTGTGTTTATGTAGTTCCTTCGTTTCCATTGTCGCGTGCGCATGTGGGCGATGCGCCAGCGACCAAGTGAGATATGGATCGATAAAGAAGAGCGAAGCAGTGGAACACGTTGAGGACGAGGGAGGGGGGGGGGGTAAAGAAGCCGCCCTATCACCAGATCAGAGGAAAGAGAAGCAGCAACACTGTGGGGCACTTGCCGCAACACGCACACTCGCAAATCCCTCTTTCGCTCGCCCTCGCGCGGAGGGATGCCGCGCCGTACCCACACGTGCATCCAGAGAGACGGGCCATCATGCGACTGCCAAGAGACATACGACGGAGATTCGCATGAGAGCCGTGCGGCACAGAAGCCGCCTCTATGGCTCTCGTCATGACACACAGCCATCAGGGGCCCAGAGAACAAGGGTAAGCAAAGGCAGTGGAGCAGTTGGGCGAGACACATGCGATGCCACCTCCCCCCTCTCCCGATCCAATTCGCGCGATCAATTCGCGCATTCGTTTCGCGGTCTCTTTTCTTTCGTTTCTTGTGTCCTACGGAAAACGTACATACGCACGCGTTACGCAGTCATCTAGTACACTCACGCACACCCATATGCGTGCAGACAAACACAGAGAAGGAAGAAAGTCATCACAAACAAACGGAGACGGGCAGACATACAGCATCGACCAGGGAAGCAACGACGAGGGAAGACGGAAAGGAGACAGTGAGAAAGGGTGTGTAGTGGCTTCACTGAGAGGCACCGGAGAGACATGAAAAAGGGGAGGAGGAAACAGAACACAAAAAACGGGGAAGACCTCTAAGAAGGAAGGAGTCACAGATACAAAGCCAGAAGGAAGAGATGATGATAAGAGTACGACAACATATACTGTAGTGAAGTGCGTGAATGCAACGCGTGCTCGAACGTCAACTGCAAACGGTCGGCAAAGAAGCGAGAACGCCGCACAGAGTGAAGAGACGGAGAAACGGGGGAGGGCAGCAGCCGAGGCGGAGAGGAGCGTAAGAGAAGGGGAGAGAAATGTGAATTGTCAGGACCGCGATCCCACATCTTCACCTGCACTCGCCCCCCGACACATGCACCCACGCCTCAGCCCAGCTTCTTCACCTGGGAGGCGCGCACAAACACGCCCTTGCCCTTGGGGCACGTAAAGTACTGCTTCTTGTCAATGAACGAGGAGCCGTCGTTGGTGCCCTCGTTGCCCTCTAACATCTCCAGCCCGATCCAGATGCCGGCACCGAACGCGGTTGAACCGTTGAACCGCACAATAGCGCGGCAGCCCTTGTACGTGACCTGGTCGCCAAGGTGCAGTTCATTGGCGGGATTCACGGCGTTGGTGGAGTGCGACACGCCGGAAGTGGTGCCGTTGGAGGTGCCAGATATGGCGCTGCGGTGTGGAGTGCGCGACCGATCGTGGGCGCTGCGGCCCGGTGTGGCGGAGCGTGTCGGCGTGGCGCCTCGAGTGGAAATCATAGCTCGCGCCGCAGAGCCCGAGCGAGCGCCAGTGGTCCGAGACGGCGTTGCGCTGCGGGCGGGGGTGGTGCCGCCGGCTCTTGCAGGGGTGCCACGACGCACCGCGGCGCCGCCTGCGCTGCGCGCAAGTGGGCTCCTCCCGCGCGGCGCAGAGGCGCGACGAGGAACGGATCCAGCGCTGCTGCTGTCACGGCTGCCTGTGCGGCGGTGATTAGTAACGCGCGCGGGAGAGGAGACGCGAATCGTCGACGCAGGATAGCGTGTGCTGCGCGGCCGCGAAAGCCCACTCGGCGTCTGCGCACGACGGGCCTGTGTGTGGGTCTCTTGTAAGGCGGGTTGCTGCACCTCGCGCACCCGGTCGCGCTCCTCTCTGAGCGCAGCCACTTCGCTCTGCAGCTTGGCCATGCATATGCGCAGGCGGCGCGCCTCCTCGTCGAAGCGGGCGGCAGCAGACTCGACGTCGGCCGAAATGACGCTCGCCCGCAGCTGCGCCGCCACGACGGAGCCGCGCTGCACCACCACGTCAGCCAGCCACGGATGATTGAGCGCGGCATACAGGGGGGTGCGCTTACTCGGGTCCTTGTTCAGCATCGACTGCACAAACTCCCAAGCCAGCGGCGAGATGCCGGACGGCTTCGGCAACGGGGTGGACATGATCGTGCGAAACACCTCCTTCTCTGACGCGTTCGACCCCGGCGAGTAGGGGAAGCTACCGGAGAGCGTAATATACGTGACGACGCCGATGGACCACGTGTCGGCGTTGAAGCCGTCGTAGTGGGTCTGCGTGAACTTAGCGTAGAACATCTCCGGGGCGCCGTAGCGGGGCGTGCCGATGACATCCGAGCAAACAACCCGCTTGCCCAAGAGACGCTCGCAGCCGGGGTACGGCATCATCAACGCCGTCACGTCAAGCGGGTCCCTCGGGGAGTCGCCGGTGCACACCCCGCGCGAGCGCTTTGCTAGACCGAAATCCGTCAGTTTAATGTTGTCGTCCTCGCTCACCAGCAAGTTCTCGGGCTTGATGTCGCGGTGGATGATGTCGTGCAGATGGCAATGCAGCACCGCCTTGATGATCTGGTACGTGTACAGCTTTGATTTCTCCTCCGTCAGCTTGCCGCTGGAGGACTGCAGAATGAGTTCACACAGGTCGCCGCATTGAACCTTCTCGAAGAAGAGCAGAAACTGCTTCTCCGTCTCTACGTACTCGAGAAACGTGACCACGTTCTCGTGCGATGGAATGTGCCGCAGCACGTCGATCTCTCGCTTGATCTCCGCCATGGCCATATCGACGTCGCCCTTGGCAAGCGAGATGAGATACTCCTTTTCGATAATCTTCACCACGTACTTCATTCCAGGCCTCGACCCTGGTGGGACGTAAGGGTGAATCGGTGTGCATACCTTTACCACACTGTACGCGCCACGGCCTACGATGTTCGCATCCTGAATCGTGTACTTGCCCTCCACCACGACGTTGGCGCCGGTGCTCGCCCCGTTGTCGCTACTCGGCTGCATGGTTGCGTGCGCGTCGATAAAAAAAGGATAGAAACGAAAAAGAAGGCACTGACAGGATCTGGTGCACTGCGCAAGCGTATCAGCAAAGCTGGAAACAGCCGTATGGGCTAAGGGGCGTGAGTGAATAGCAGTGAGTATCGGAAAAGGCAGACCTGCATGCGATTGATTGTGCTTGTGTGAGTATATCGGTGTGCGGTGCCCGGATGCTGGAATCAGGAGGTGGAAGACCAGCGTTGTCTTGTGCGATGTCGCTCTTTGCCTTGATTGCGCTGTTGTCCGTCGATGTCTCTCTAATGAGACCCGATAGCTTAGCACAAGGTGCTCGTACAACAGACGACCGAATCACAGGCACACACGCGCCAATAAGGGAGACTCTGCAACAATGGAAGTGTGGCGTGGACTCGGAGTGAAGATGCGATGGGGAGTGCTTTGCACATGCATCTGTTAGTGAGTGTGTTGAGAGCGTGAAGGCGGGGGAATGGGAAGGGGGCGACGGTGGCGTCGCAACGTCACATGCAACATCAGGATAGAAAGTGAGAAGGGGGACTTTAGAGAGCAGGAAAACAGCACACTCGCACGCGTCATCAGTGTGTGGCCTGTGATGAGGACGCGGCGGTAAACACAGCCGCACCCCCCCCACCTTCTTGTGTTCGAGAGAAAAGGACTCTCAGAAACAAAAAGGAGTCAGGAAGTAGGGGGCGATGTGTGGCGGCACACACGTTGCGGACCCAATAAAAACTGCACGCAACACCTTTTCCGTGGGACGGGCGTCGAGCGACGCGAGCGGGAGGAGGAAGAGGGCCTGAAGTGACTGAGTGCACCCAGCGCAATTCGATCGCGCATGCGGAGAATGCACACCACTCCGCATTTCGCCAATTTTACTTCCGTCACCTTTTGATAAGTTTTTTGTGTGTAGGCGTGCTGCTCACTGTGCGTGTGTGCATGCAAAGGGTATGCCTCGCGTGTAACCCTGACTCACCTTTCTTTACTTCTCGCCTTGCTTGCATGCGCGCGCACTTACACACGGTCAGGGCACCTCTGCGAAACACGTCTTTGGTACGCTAACTGTTGCTCTAAAGGTTCTTTTAGTGTCTTTGCTGCACACAGCTGCAGCGCTCGCTGCACACACACAACGTTGCTGTCACTCTTCGCTTCCTCCCTGCGAGTTCACGCCACATTGTTTCGGGGCATTCGCGCACGCGCGCACTCACATGTGTGCAATAGACGATGACGAAAACAAAAGGGCGTGAAAACAGGAGGAGGCGCGGTGCGACGCGAGGAAGGACCTCGGTCCATCAGCACGTGTACACAGGGAGGGGGAGAGACAAACTCATCATACTTGCCTACGGGCCCTGATTGCCGCTGGGCGAGAAAAAAAGACATACGAACAGAAAGATCGGGGGAGCGAGGGGCGTGGGCGTAGAGAGGGAGATGTATGGGTGCGCAACAATAACACACACACGCGCATGCATACCGCAAAGACCGCAAGGGAGTAGAAACAAAGAAAAAAAGCGAGCTACAGAGAGAGAAGCAACAATAAAAAAAAGATAAAATCATCAAAATGCAGCAATCACACGTGCAAGAGAAAGCATCGGAAAAACTGAAAAGAGATAAAACACGATCGACATCACGAGGGGGTGGCGTGAAGTACTACACACACCTCAGCTCACCAAAGCCCATTCAACTCCGCTCCACACCAGAGAGGCGCACAAAATATGCAAACACCAACACACACACACACACATAGCTCATCATAAAACAAAGGACTACAGAAAGAAGAAAAAAAAAAACGAGACACAGCGATCGACACAGCAACACCCAAAATGAGGTCGGCACCTCAGTTTGGTGGAGCGCAAACATCGCGGCAGTGCACGCGCGGAGTCGCCAAAGAGCACAAAACGAAAAAAAATGCGCACAGCGTGGCTTACAGCCACCGTTACACGGCGGACGCGCACAGGCTCACGCATACCGCTACGCTCACCCTTTGTGAAGCAGTGCAGCGCACAGAACTACATGAACACTCAAGAGAGGTGGACAGATAGAAGGAGGGGGACCTTCGTGAGGCACCGCAATGGGCAATTACGTCAATGTCAATCATGCAGAGATACAGGGAAAAGGAAAGACGCACCCATCCAAGCTTGCAACGATCCGCCCCCTCTACCCCTCTCCGACTTCACCTCACATCCTGAGAAATCACCATCGCACCTCCTCACCATTTTTTTTTCAGAGCCAGCCGTGAATGGTTTCTTATATGTATGCACTATCTGCCATGATTTGGGAAACTGGATCGTTTCATCCCTCAGCGCCATCACACTCGGAGAAACACGTGCTTAAGGAGAGTAGCGGCTGGCGGCCGCTTCGATACATCTCGTTGGAAGCACAAGTCTAAGAAGTCGTACGCGTCTTGCGAGCCGAGCTCTTTGGCGTCCTTCGGCACCGCATCAGGCCAGCCGGTCGAGAGCGCCAGCTTGTTCATGATGTGCATCACATTCGGCATCGGGGTCCACGGAGCGCGCCCTGTGATCATCTCCGCCACGGTGCAGCCCGCTGACCAGATATCAGCCTTGAATGGATCGTAGCCGTCCTCGTCTGTGATCACCTCAGGCGCCATCCAGTATGGCGTGCCCGCCAACGTCGCCGTCGCCGCTTTGCGCAAGGTGCCGTGCGTGTTCATGATTTTTGCCTGATCAAAGTCCGCTAGCTTTGCCGTGCCTGTGTCCATGGAAATAAGCACGTTGTCGCCCTTGATGTCACGGTGGGCAACCTGGTTGCTATGAAGATACTCCAATCCTTGGAACATATGCCGTGCGTACACGCGCACTACTGCATAGGGCAGGCAGCCATTCGGCAAGCTCTTCATCAGCGACGTCACCGAGCCACCAGTCACAAACTCCAGGTAGACGTAGAGTTTCTTTGGCGTGCTTTCCAAATCAATGCGGCTGTACAGATAGCGAATGATGTTGGGGTGCACCATCTTCCGGTGAATCTCCACCTCCGTGTTTGACGGCGCGTCATCTGAGAGCTCCAGTATCTTCACCGCAACGAAGTTGCCGCTGGGAAGCACACCCACAAAAACCGAGCCGAAGCTGCCAGCGCCGAGCTTCTTGCCTAGCGTCACTTCCATCAGCTCCTTGGTTGAAATCGCCGCCATTGCTGGATGCGTACGAATCTTTCCGTGCACGTTACGCTGTCTCGGGTCGTCGTCTCTATCGCACTTTTTGGCCCCCTCGTGTGATGTGTGGGTGGTGTTCTCACTGGAGGAGCAGAACAGGGGGAGGGGGTGGAGTGGCAGCGTCAGGGACTAAGAGTGGCCGAAAGAAAAAGAAGCGTATTCTCTCGGTGGGCTTCAGTTGACGGCGGTGATGTGCATGCAAGCGTAGCGTCGTCGATCGACACTCCACTGCGCACTCGCAAAAAAAAGGGCGCGCGTGTGCAAAGAGAGGAAGGGATGAGGGGGAAAGGGGCGTTTGTGGGTGCGGCGGAGGTGATGGTGAATTCGATACAGCGCGGTGGGCTGGGGAAGAGGAAAGAAAGCAATGCGAAGAGGGGGGAGGGAGGCGCAGTGCGGTGTATAAATAAACGAGCGAAAATCTTCGAAAAAGAAAGAAGCACAGCAACCTCAACAAAACAGACAGAACAGACCTTTCGGGAGGAGAGAGCGCTTGATGTCGATGATGGGGATACGCGGCAGGGGCCGTTGGCAAAGAGCGCACTGGGGTGGCGGTAGCGAATACAGCAAGACAAAGCGAGAAAGAGTGACGGAGGCAACAATAATGGGAAAGGGGGAGAGGAGAAACGCACACAAACACCAAAACAGTTCAAGGAAGCAAGAAAACTGCAGCGGTTGAGCGCCGAAAGCGAAATACCCCGCTGTGTCCGACGAGCAGGAGAGGAGGCAACGCGGTAGGCGTATGTAGACGTGAGGAATCGCGCGCTTTGCCCGTTTCTTCTGGCGTTGTGTTGCGTGCGTGTGACTCTACTCGCCGCGTATGCAGAGATGTATGTGGTGATGCGCGTGTGTCTTGGTGGACGTGGAGGAGATAAATTTCTCTTTGTTCGCCGGTGCGTATGAATGAGTCGACGATCACACGTACTCGGGAGCAAGCTGCGCACACGCGCGTGTCAGAGGGGAGGGCGAGGAAACTGCGTCAGATTTTGTGCGTTCAGGCTGATGAGTGTTGAATGGGTGCGCACAGGAATGCAGCCGGCGCGTAAAGCAGAAGAGAGAATTGAGCGAAGGAGAGTGGAAGCGATGGAGAAAACGACAGGTGCGGTGTGCACCAGGGCCAGAAGATTGCAACGATACACACTGCACACGCATGACAGGTAGGCGACGTCTACGTACGCACCGTCCCCTCTGCCCCCACCCACCCCCCCCCACACACACACACGTGGAACTTGTAAAATGTAGCGAAGCAAAGGAGTCCTTGTGAATGACCGTGAAGATGGCGGTAAGATGGTCACAGGCCACCTCCTTTTTTTTGGCTCCCTTTTGCACCCTGTGGTTGCGCCGTCGGGTATCGCCTCACGAGCAACACGCGCACGCACACCCACGCACACAATGGGCAGAAGCCGCGCATACCAACACACATTTTTAGCACTCTCCATGCCGTATAGCCGTGTAGGTAGTTCGTTGTGCGCTGCTTGTGATCATATTTTTTTGTCTGGGGTTTGATTGGCTTCTTGCTCGTGCACTTCATGCCTTCTTAGGAAGACTCGTCCGCATTGCACTCTTAACACACACACACACCAACACACGTATGTACGTACGCAGACAGGTACACGCAGGCGTCATACAGAGACACACGTGATGAGTGAAAGGGGAGACAGCAAAAGAAGCAGAGGAGAAAGGCAGAGAGAGAGGGGGGTACACGAGGGAGGGAAAGAGGGAGAAAGCGCTGGCGACACACAATTGCCGAGCCCTTCCCCCTCCGTTCTCCGCCGTTCCAATGCGCTCTGCATAGTCCCCACCCACTCAACACGCACAGGCACGATCGCTCTCTGCGCCCCTCCCCCCGCCATCCTCCCTCCGCCCCTTTCAATGAGAGACGGAGGAGACGCGCGCGCGCGTACCCGGCCAACGATGAATACGCACTTCATTTTTATTTTGCGTGTTGGTTGCTTACGTTCCTGTTTACAGAAAGAAAAGAGTCGCAGAGATCGAGCCTGCTTCGTACTCGTGACACGCCCCCCCCCCCACCGCGCTCCCTACCGTGCTCGCGTATGCACAGGCAGGCGCGTGGGCAGTTTCTCCCTCACGCGCCTCACCACACTCCGGCAGAGACGTCATCGTCAGAGAAAACGCGGAGATTAGCGAAGAAAGGGAGCAGGAAGGAGGGGAACAGAGTGGGTGCCTCGTCTGCAAACAGCACAAGTGTACGCCTCACAAGAGACGTGCGCCTAAGAAAGCTCGCAGTACAGCGTCACGGATGCCACGGCCGTCTACTTTGCCGCCTTCTTCTCTAGCGACAGCGAGAGCTTGTTCGTCGCAAGCAGCATCTCGTCCGTGTACGGCTCGAGCGCCGGGGCCTTCTGCGGCTTCAGGCCGGTGATCGGCTCAATCTTCTTGTTGCTGATGAGCACCGTAATCTTGAAATGGGCGACGACCTCGCCTTCTTTTTCGAAGAGAATAGGGTACGGGATGACAGCGCCGTGCTTCGCCATCTCGTTGAGACCGAGGCGGGCCTTCTTGGCCTCCAGGTTGCGGATGGCAAACGGGAAGGTAGCATACTTGGAGTCGATTTCCTTCTGAACCTCCTTCGCGCTTTCCATCTTCACAGAGTAGTTGGAGTCCAGAGCCACCTTGAACACGCACGGCCGCGCATCGCGCTCCTTAAGCTTGCCCTTGCCGGAGGTCATAACAATGTCTAGCGTCCAAACCTGCGCCTTCTCGAGATCGTAGTCGTGCACCATGTGCTCCGCGACCCTGCGCTGCGGGATACAACGGTATCCGTCTATGATGTAGCGCTTCATCATGTGCGAAAGGACGCCGTCCACCGGAGTCACCTTGTAGTGCTCCGCAGCCTTCTCAACTACGTCTGTCACCTGGTAGATGGTCGCACCGGGACGCATCTGGCGCAGCGCCGTGTTCAGGATGTTGTACGTCGCTGTAATGACCCGCGCCGCCTTCTCGTCCTTGCCGAGCTCGTTGTCCTCTGTCACCTGAATGGTGTGCGCGACGACGGCGCAGTAGCCGTCCACGTGGATGCCCAGGTCGTAGTGCACGACGTCACCCATCGCAATCTCTTGCTGCGTCGCCTCGTCTGACACTCCAGGGCTGTTGTGGCATACGCAGTTGTTGACCGAGATGCAGGTGGGGAAGGCGATGCCTTTTTCCGTGCCTTTGAACATCGTCTTGACCTTGGCGGTGATGGTGTCATCACCGAGGCGGCACAAGTCGCACACCTTGGCGCCAGGTTTTGTGGCATCGATAAGCACGCGCAACGTTTCATTGCACCACGTGGCGGCCTTCTTGTAGCGCACCACCACGTCGGAGTTGTTGATGGTGGTGTCCTCCTCCTCCTCATCCTGCACCTCCTCGTCGCCGTAATCCTCCCACTCCTCCTGGTCGGTGTTCTTTGGCATTGGGGGGAGGGGGGGTTGCGTTTAGTTATCGGAGAGTCCAGAAAGGCTGCTCTGTCGGCGCGCGTCTCTTTCTCGTGCGCGTGCGTGTGTACGAAAAAAATGCTGAGGGGAGGAAGAGTGAGGAAAGCGGTAGCGCCAATGCCCGCGGCAGTCAAACGGCGGTGATGAGCTCAAAGAAGAGGAAACCAAAAGGGAGTGCAGAAGGAAGCACGCAAGTTCACTGCAAAGCATGCAGCGACGTGCGCGCGTAAAATATTGATGTTGTGGAACGTGTGTCACACAGAATAGCGAAGAGAGTGGCAAGACGGAAACGTCAGAAGTGATGAAAAGGGAATCGCGGCCGCACATGAGGGAGGTGTCGCGCATCACCGTGAGTGAGCGGGGGGGGAGGGGGCAGGGGCAAGAAAGGCAGGAGATGCACACCTCAGCGATATGGTGAGCAAAACGGGGGGAGGGGGCCGAGGATGAGGAAAGAGGCGACGAATGAAGCATGGAGGCGCTGCATACCATCTGACGCACCCAGCACCGACACCCCTCCTCTCATCGTGTCACTCACACGCAACGGCCGTGCGTTAAGCAAAGAGCAGGTGCGATGCGCGTCGAGCGCACGTCACCCTACACCATCCTTCAGTGCAGCGCTGCAGCTGCGGAAGGTGAAGAGAGAGAGTGGTACCAAAGGTAGGGAGGAAAAGGGTGGTGTACAAGCTTCCTTTCTTTTATCCTCATGCTTGAACGGGCTCCCACCTCCTCTCTACCGCAAGCCAGTTTGGCTGCTATGCATTCCTAAGCAGACACGCAGTCACACGGGCACCTGGCTGACACTCCTACAGACACATACGCACACGCGGCCAGATCTGTTGCTTTGCTCGCATCAGTTCTTCTCCGTTCAGGTGTGCAGCCTTGGGTGGGCCATGATCGACTTATTCGCTTTTTTGCCTTCTTTGCCTTGGGTGCTCGTTTTGTGTTATGCACGAACCCGTCAGCGTCGCACCACCATCACCACACGCGCCGAGCAAACCGTGAACCCCTTCACACGCACGTGCTCGCAGCGTCCGTGCACGGCTTCACTAGACATCAACCTCCTCCCCCAAATTTTCCTTTCCACAGCTTAAGCACGTCTTTGCAAGGAGCAAAGCGGCCTCATAGGAGCCGGCAGAAACAGAAAATGTCGAGCAAGCCAAAAGAATATGAGGAAGAGAAAGTGGGAAGGAGAAATGAGGGGGAAAATAAGAGAAGGAGGGGGAAAGAAGGTGGGCGACACGCTGTCGCGCGCACAAACTCACGCACGTACGCACAGATGCCCATACGGCTGCCGACACCGACAGCGTCACGGGCACACACACACACAGCCACATATAAACACACACACACAGTTACACACGTGAAACGTGAATTGCTTAATCGGCAAAATTAATCATTCATCACATAATGGGCCGAGAAAAGCTGTAAAAGGAAAAACGCCAGAACTTCTCCACACACACAGCTGAGGTGGCGGCGTGGTGTTCGTCCACACGCCTCCGTGCGGGCTCTAGCTCCTCTCTTCATCCTCGACGGACGACCGGGAGGAGACGCCCTTCCGGTGTGCCATGGCAAATGTGTCGTTGCGCAGAGGTGGCGAAGTGCCCATGTCCTTCATCTCGTGCGTCGCCCCCTCGTCGTCCGAATCGTAGAGCGGGCACTGGGTGGTGTCCTCCGCTCTCGGCACGACTAAAGGGACGTCGCGGGCCTCATCCTTCTTGGCACCACCATCAGCCTCCAGGTCCATCGGCGAGCATGGATTGCGCGGCGGTGGCGAGTCGCCAGTCTCCACGCACACCGCCGTCTTTTTGCCGAAGCGCGAGTGTGAGAGGGTCGGGATGGTCTGCTGAACAGAGAAGGCGACGAAGCCGATGGTGGTAGGCGCGACGACGACGCAGAAGAGCGCGATGCTCAGGCCGGTGTAGTTGAAGGACTTGCCTGCAGACCCCGACACGGGCAGAGCGAGCGCTGGGTAGTCATCTACGGAGGTTTGGTCAACCAGGTGCACGGCTTCCGCTTTGGCAAGGGCAAACCAGGCCGTGGCGTTGTCGCGGCCATTCAAAAATAGAGGCAAGTTGGTGCCCTTTGCGAGGGTCTGGTAGAGCTGTTGCGTTGGCGTCAACGTCGACTGCGGAGCTGCGCCGGTTTGCAGCGCATCGTCGATGAAGAGCTCAAAAGCGTTGTTGCCGAGGGAAGCCACCAGCACCACCGTCTCCGGCACCTTGAGCTCCGTTGCAGCGTATTTGACGAGGGCGTACTGCGCAGCCTTGTAGTCGAGCAGGTCCGTGGACGAGTTGAGTGGCAGAAACGTCAACCGCAGAGACATGGGGTTGCCGGCGAGGTTGGTGGCGTTGGCGCTGAGCACCAAGTATGCTTCCACAGCGACGAACTCCGGGTTCGCGCTACTCGATGCCGTGGCGCACATCTTCAAGTACACGTTAGTGGCCCCGCTGCCACCCAAGGTCTGCGGCACCCATGCCGGCACCGTCATCCAGCGGCGCCCGAGGTCGTCTGTTTCAATGGTCAGCACTGTCGCATACGTAGCGGCAGCACCGCACTGGGGGACGTCGCTCTGGCTACTCGTCACTCGCAGGGAAACCCGCGTTATCGGAGGATCTTGAGGCTCCGTGAGGAGGATGCGTGTGTCGACCGGGGCCGAGACGGAGAGCTCTAGGTACGGGAGATAGAAGAGCGAAGAGAGGGTAAGCTGCGTGACCGTGATGGAGCGTCCGCGGTGCTCCTCAAACGGCATCGGTGCTGCCGTGTTGCCGAACGTGTTCGCCGTGTAGCAGGGGTACAGTGTCGGTGATGCGACGCCAGCCGGCGCGGCGGCAATCAGCGACGCTTCGACTGTTGCATGGGCGCTGCTGGGGGAGATGTAGCGAAGGGCTGCCGTGTACGCCGCGTCCATCGTGCACGTGGAGTCCATCCAGACCAGCTTCAAGAGGAGGCTCACGGAGGGAGAAAAGGTGCCCGCCACGCCCCACGTCGCCGTCTGCGTTTGGTACAGGTGAATGCTCTTCTGGTTCGCCAGCGCGTCTCCAGTGTTGATTGCCTCGGCCTGGTACACCGTGACGCCACCAATGACAACCTTGATGTACGTGTCCGTCACACGCGCCCACGCGACGCCGTTGCGCACGCACACGGCATAATAACCCTCACTCTTGGTAAACAGCAGCCCGCTTATGTCGATCACGGAGATACCGGCTGCCGTGCGCGCCACCATCACATCCGCGCCGGTGTGCACGCCGCGGCACATCGCGTTCCACGGCACAAACCCCACTATAACGCCGGAGACATCTGTGACGGGGCTCAGCGCGATCTGGGGGTGATTGCCGAGTACCACGGCAGCCGGGCCGTACGTTGCCCCGTCGTCGGTGGACAGCTGCAGCAAGCTGAACTGCTGGCAGTGTGCAAAGGCAGCCGCAACCGGAACGTAGACGTCGTTCATCAGCACAATCGCCTGCGTCTTGTACAGGTTGCCGGCCATGAGCACCATGGCACTGTCGGAACCCACGAAGGCGCCATCCAACCGCTGCGGCCACACGTTGCGCCGAACGGCGCCGTTGCACACCTCGATGTACGCCTGCTGCGTGTGAAGGCCACACGTGGAGGCGCTGCCGCATGGCGTCCACTCCGTCCTCTCGATTCCTGCTTCATGCATCCACTTGCGTCGGCCCCGAACGTACGACGCCAGGTCCACCTGTGACCCTGTCGACACAAACATGGACGTGCCGGTCTCGTTGTACAGCCCGGCGCAAAGCGTGTACACGCCCACAGACGCCGTCGGAACGGCGATGTACTGCTGAGTGTTGTAAGACTGGATGCGGGCAGTGTAGCCGAAAGCGCAGCTGCCGTCTTGAGAGATACGCACCGCCGTGCCGGACCCAACAGAGGCGAGGCGGCTGCTGCGCACTGAAAGCGGCACTGCGTCGTACTCAGGGCCAGAAGAGAGTACCAACATGCGGGAGGCGAAGTCGCTGACGCCAGCCATAGACATCAGCCAGTTCGTGGGCTGGATGACCGTGTAGTCGATCCGCACGTACTCTTCGTCGGCGCACAGCACACCGTTCGTCTGCTGCAGGTAGAACGGGAAGGAGAACTGCATGGCGCCATTCGCGGCGTCCCGCGTTGCCTCCTGCTTGAAGCGTCGACACGCGTCCGCCTTGTCCGCCGCGGTGGCGCCTGCTTTGACTGCCACGAAGCGAAAAACGCGGTAGGCCTCTGACACATTTGAAGCGGCAGACAAGTAGGCGGCTATGTCGTCTTCGCTGGCAGGCGGACGCACAAACTCTAGTAAGTTCAAAGAGCCACAGCTGCCGTTGAAGATGGTTAGCACAGGTGCTGTGGCGGCGGCCGCCGGCGGCATCGATGCTGCGCCAACTGTGACCGGCTTGCCGTGATACCTGACAGCGAACTTTGTGTTGGTGGAGGTGCGCCGCATGCACACGTAGCTGCCAGTGGGAACTTCGCTGCTTGCGACAAGGAGGGCGCCCGGCACGGCGGAGGAATCGCTGCTGCTGTTAAAGGAGTTCACTGGAAGCAGTGAGATTTTCGCCCCCTCCGAGGTGCAGTCCGACGACGCTGACGCGAAAGCTGCGTAGGCGCCCCTCGCGATGCCGGTTGTCGTGCCGCCCTGCAGCCTGATCGGGATCGCCGTTGCTGCAGGAAAACTGGCGGCCGTAGTTGTCGCAGCGATGCCCTGAATCGCTAAGGGGGCCACGACGACGCTCTTGCCGTTGTACGTAGCGCAGACGCTTTTTCGGCCAGCGTGCACTCGCGCCGTATAGTTGCCCGGCACGAGGAAGCGCACGTCATAGCGGGTGATGAAATACGGGATAGACGAGGTGGACGGCTTGCAGCGACTGCCGACGGCGCCGTTGTTGACCATCGAGAAGGACAGCGTGGATGTGATGACTTTGGAGACGTCCGTGGTATACAGCAACGCCGTCCCAGCCCCTGCGAAGCGCACCGTCGCCAGGATATCCGTGCCTTCTAGGATGGACTCATCGCTCAGTACCACGCCCATGGACATCTGCTGAAGTGCGATCAGCACCGGTGTTATGCGCAGCTGCGAGCCGACGACTAGGACGTCGGCGGTGTTTAGCGTAACCAGCGACAGCGCATGCGAGGTCACCACAGAGACGTTGTACAGTTCATGTGGCACATGAAACGAAACGGAGGCGGCAGTCGCATCCGTCAAAAGAGCGGACACGGGGCCTGTGGCACCAAACCGTACCGCGATCACGATGCTCGCTGCCTGCAGTGCTTGCATGCTCTCCACAAGGGTCGCCGTCGCCGGAAGGTAGACCACATTCGAGGTGAAGTCCATCACATTCACCGTCGGCACTGCAGCGAAGACAACGCTCCTCACTGTCTGCATAACCGACGACACCGTTGGCACAGATGGCGGCGGCGCAGCGGTGGTGGAGGTTGTCGGAGAAGGAGCCAGAGTTGTCGTCGTGATAGGCGACGCAAAGCTGCTGGAGGCTGAGCCTTCTGATTGAAATGATGATGACGATAGGTGAGGGTTGGCCGTCGGTGCGGGCGTTGTGGTCGTGGTGGAAGTCGTCGTTGTGTTCGGCATTTGAGTTGTCATCGTTGTCGTTTCCCCGTCTTCGCGGCCGTCGATGCAGAGGTGATTCCACGTAAAAGGCATGGATACGACGGACCATGCGCCGTTCTTCCGCAAGATGAGGCAGTAATGGGCGTCAGACGGAGCTTGGAAGTCGGGCGGCATCCACGCAGCGACCTCGCCATTCTCCCATGTGACAACGCCATTGGTGACCGTAGCAGGAAGGATAGCAAATGCGATGCCGTTGTCCATTAAGTACTGCGCCCCCTTGTCGTTCTCACCGGGGGAGTGAATCGCATAGCCTGATGTGCCGACTTCGCAGCCGCCAAACGGTGCGGTGAGGGCAGCCTCGCTCCTCGCCAGCAGGAAGCACAGCACCACCAGCAGAGCAGCAAGCGCGCGTCGGGCCATGATGCACGTGAGCGGATCGAAATAATGGCAGACACTCAAAACGAGAGGAAAGCGGGAAGAGGGAGACGCTTCTCCGCAGTAGGGGGCGGAGGCAACAAGCGAAAGCGAAGAAAGAAAAGAAAACATAAGGAGGTATAAGCGTCCGAAGGGGCGGGGTATAGGCGCTGTACTCTCTTTTTCCGTGTCTGTCTCGACTCCCGCGTTCACGCGGTGTTGCTTTACCCGATGCGCCGCACAGCAACGGAGACAGAAGGTGCGATAAAAAGGACAAGAGAGAACGACGGTTGTTGGCACACCAGTACAAGACGAAAGGTTCTCGAGATCACGGGCAGGAGTACGCCTCCCTCCTCGCCCTCCCCCAACTCGCCGTCTCTCGCGGAAGGGGCGTCAATTCACGTTGGCGAAACGTGGAATGCGGATAAAAAAAACACACAAGATCAATCGCAGTAGCTGGAGGGAACTGTGAAAGAAGAAAAGGTGTACAAACAGAAATAGCGAAAAGATATGCGTGAGGGAGATGCAGCACGGCAGTGCTACTGCCAATGATGCACGTATGAGTGAAAGGCTTCTCTCTGCTGAGAATGTCGTTGCTGTGTTAAGGTCAACAGCAGAAAGACGTGTAGCGACGGCAGAGACAACGAGAGAAGCTGAGGTGGGGCGTCTGTGAGTAGCGTTTAGCGGTGAGGCAAGACTTCTTGCATAGACGTCACCGAAAGCCTCCTGAAAATCGTCGAGAATGCGGAAGACAGACAGCACCAACGCTTTGCTGCCGCTTCTCTACTCTTCACGTTTTCGTTTTTGCTTCTGCCACTGTACCAGCCGCCGATGCGCAGACAATCTGCCCCTCCCCCGACCTCCTTACACGCTCACCCGCGCGCGCGCCTGAACGAGAGGACGAAAAGGGAACGAAGGGCGTCGTCGCTCACCCTCGCAATGTGTGTTGCATTCAAGTGCGCCAGCGCAGTGGATAATGGAAAGGCACTCCTCGCACGTGGCAAGTGTTGTGTTCAGCAGAGGGGTTCGGGAGTGAGAGAAGAGAGAAAATATGCGTGCCCCTGCAGCAGTCCTTGCGCTTATTTTCTTTTGCTTGTCTCGACCTCCTCCTGCCTGAGTGCTTGTCTACGATCCTTGTCCCTTCTGTTGCTTTAGACGGTGTCCGTTCGACTCACAGAACAGCGCTCTGTGGTCGAGCGATTGGCACTTACGCAGCCCTGCGTGGTGCTATCTGTTCCCACAACAAAGAGGGGAACAAAGAAAAAAATAGCCCCTCAGCGGGCTGCGCCTATGAGGAACTAAAGTGATGCACTCTTCCTGCTTAGCTCCGTAGTTTTGAAAGGGGGCAGTGGGTAGTGTTGTATCTGCTTCCAGTGGGCGAGAGAAACGAAAGACTCGATGGCATGCAAAAGCGAGAGGCAGACACGGAGTGAGAAGCGGTGAAAGTGGTGAGGGAGAGCAAATCGCCGCTCACGGCAACACCCAAAAGCAGGTTGAAGCCGAGACTGGGATGGCGTCATCGCGCGCAGCTCACAATGGCTTTCACTCGCTGACTTCAGTGAGAGTAGCTGCAAAGAGTGGTGACGCAGTTTTCAAGCTGTAGCCCCCCATCCGACACCCTTCCTGACACCTTTGGTGTTCTGGCATGGAGCTGCCTGAAAGGAGACCGAAAAACACGTAAGGAGCCAAGGGCGGTGCTGTCCCTGGCCCCCTACTCTGCCGCTGCGGTGACCCGTGTGAGATGAACGATGAAGGTATAAGAAAACGTTCTTGCCCAGTGCTACTATTGCGTGTCTTTTTCATTGTCAAAACATTTTGTGCACACTTAAGGTGAACTCGGTGGAACAGCATCCTTCTCGTTCTCGTTTCCTTTGTCATGCCGGCGTGTGTTTGTGCGCGGTGCCGGCTCCTGCGCTCACACTTGCTTGCGGGCGCTTGCAGCATTCCACCACTTCAACGCTGTCATCATCCTTTCCTTGCGTTCTCGCCTTCCGTTGGCACTCCTGCTACATCTTTACGTGAAGCGAATTGCTGAGGAAAGGGTGGGAAGAGTGAGAAGCCCCGGGCACAAAACGCAACAGAGGCAAACGCCAGAGGCGCCAGAGCTATCAAAACCAGTAAACGGCGAAGAGAGACGGGAGGCAGGAGAACCACACACACACACACGAAGCCCAGACGAGAAAGGAGTTGGCGGAAAGACGAAGCTTTCTTTTCCCGGCGCGTCCTCCGCCATACAGCACGAGCTCCACTCCACCCTACCCCTCACAGCCTGCCACAGGCCCCCATTCCGCGCGGTGCGAAGCAGCGCTAGAAGCGCATTACAGCAATGCGCCGACACAGTCATCGGAGCGCCGTCTCTGCCTCAAACTCTGCCCACCCGCCCACCAAGCAGGCTGCCTCACAGTCGCTTCCCATTGTGCTGCTCGCCACCCGGCGCATCACCCTCCGGGTGGCACACAAGCGCCCCACCCCACCAGCAGGGCAGTGAGGGCCGGGCGAAATACGCTCGAGTCACGCTCACACTCTAGCCATCATATGGATGGCACAAATATGCTCACAATCACAGGTCGCTCCGGCGCAGCGCCATCCAGCACCCGGCCGCCGACATCAGTAGCGATAAGTCGCTCTGACCTCCCACACGCCGTAGGTGCCTGGCCCTATCAGCAGCAGAAGTGCCTCGGCACTGGCGGGGGACAGGGGCGGGGGACAGGGGCGGGCGGCTGCTCGGCATTCCCACAGAGTGGGGGTACTGGACCGCGGATACCACGCACTGAGGCGTTCCCTACCACCGCCATCAGGGGATGTGATTGGCTTGATCGACGAAAAAAAGAAGGGCAGATTCGGGAGCACCCCAATCATGTTCGCAAGCAAGCACGTACAACCGCTAGCAAAGACAAACGCGAGTTTAACAATCGAAAAAAAAAAACAAAGAAACAGAAGAGCGGCAGAGCAAGCGTGGAAGAGGTAAAGATAGAGCGCTCGAAAACAGACAAAAAAGAGGCCCAGAGGAATATGAAAGAGTGTACCGTCGAAGGCGGCGGGAGACTTTGGGAAGAGCACGGCATGGCATAAAAAAAAAGAGGAAAGAAAAAGATAAGCAGTCAAGTCGAGCAAACACCCACAGAAAAGGAGAGAATGAGGAGATCTACTACACATATAATCTCTTCTGTTCCCTTTTAGCAGGTTTTGAATGCGATCTCCCGAGGCACCTGCTGGCGGTTCTGTGAAGCGAAACAAAAGATGAAAAAATAAAATAAAATAGGGGCGATATATATCGCCCCTATACCTGTGCGTGCGCGCGTGCGTGTTGGCAGACCCTGTGCTGCTTGCCACCTGCGACGCCTGGCACCATTAAAGGAAAACAGATAGAGCCCACGGGCACCAGCACAGGCAAACACGTGAATAGTACAAAAGGGAGAAGCCGTACGCACGCAGCACGCTGCATGCAGTGCTGCAGCAACACAACAACGGCAGCACATAGATCGACGAGAGGTGCGGAACAAGAAAAGAGTAAAGAGAAGCCGAGGAACAAAGAGAGAAGCGGCCACTACATTACACAAACGCATACACACGCCCTCCGCGTGAGGAAAACAGGTGAAGAGAACAAAGTCGTCGCCACATGTTTTACCACCAACGTTACTCCCAAGCCACCACGTATACATAACGCACACGCTCTTGCGAATTCGCCGTTCTCTCTCTGCCTTTCCTTGTCTTCGACTTCCTATAGCTGGCAAGCACCGGAAAAAGAAGAGCGAGGGAGAGAGCCAGCGATGGGAAACGGCGAAAACCAAAAAAAAAAGGATCGGTGGAGAAGGAAAAAGCGAAAACGAAACGTGGAGAGGAGCGTAGCTTACATCAGACTGAACTCACAAACGGATGCACTCACGGGCGGATACACATGAAACCAACAAGGAAAAGCGCGGAATAAAAGACGTGAGTAAGAGACGAGAGTGAGAGAGTCAAAGAAAACAGAGCACACAAAACGAGGGGAGAACTAGAAGAGACAGAAGAGGGGGAAACGTGGAAGGAGTGTGGCACCGGATCAAGCCGGCGTGGCGGGGAGAGGGGGTCCGTTTCGCTCCAAAAAGACGGAAAGGCTGTGGGGTGTGAGGGGGAGGGGGCGCTGTCCCTTTAGAGAGTCTAAGAGGTACCGCAATGAGCTACGGGGATAGCAATGGAGAGAGAGCCTGATAACGGGAGACCTCTCGATATAGATGTAGTGCGGCACATCGAAGGAGGAGAGAATCCGCAAAACAGCACCAAAAAAAGGTGAAGCACATAGTGAATGAAGCAGGTGGAGCAGCGGCAGCAGTGCCAACAACTGCAAATCAGCTCGCACGCAGACACACACCTACACACAAATGGTACCAGAAGATGGGCTCTTTTTTTTCTGATGAGTCTTCCACTGAGGGGCACTATCCTCATATGCACAGAGTACCCCGTCTCCCATTTCGTTCTCCCCTTGCGATCCCCCACAGAGATACAGATACAGACAAGCACACACACACACAAAGACGCACGCGCGGCAGGACGGAAAGAGGAGAAAGAGGTGTGGATAAAGAAAACCCACAAGGAAAAACAAAGACAGACATGATGGTGATGGGGAGAGGAGTGAAAGCGACACAATATCCGCCACATCTCGACAACGAACGGCACGAGAGGGAGGTGGGGAAAGGCAGAGACGCCACCCTTCACGCAGCACGCGCACACAGGGGAACTAGAAGAAAACCAACATGAGCAGGGGAGAGGGGCGCACGTCTGCATGTATGCGTCGTTATATCTCAGAAGTTGAACTCGTCGTCGCTGTCCACTGCATTTGGGACGGAAGTCTTGCGCTGCGTTGGTACAGAGCGGACCATGTTGCTGCTAGTCACGCTTCCCTGGAGAGCGCTGCTGCCCGAAAATGGGGCAGAGGTGCTGCTAACGGAGAGCGGGCTGCGATTCCCCTGGTTGAACAGATTAGCGTACTTGAAGAGGGACGCGTTCGAGGTGGTTGGTGGCGGGCTGCTGTTGCTGGTCAAGCCCACATTCGACATCGACTGCGCAGCAACCGCGCTGCTGGCGGCCAGTTGAAACGGGTTGTGCGGCTGGCCGGTGGCGATGCCAGCGTACAGCGCAGAGCTGCCGCCACTGCCAGTGAAATACGGGTGCTGCAGGCACTGCGTCGCGGTGGGTCGCTCCGCTGGGTTGAAACGCAGCATCTGCGCCATAAGGTCCACGGCCGCCGGCGGTGCCGTGGTGAGGATGTGGCGCAGCGGCGTTGGCGCGACGGTTGGGAAGCGCATGTTCATGCGGCGCGCTAGCTGGTACCCCTCGTCCCACTCATTGGGGGCCGGGGAGCCGAGCACGGAGCAAATTTTAAACAGCTGGTCGCTCTCTGAAGTACCCGGAAAGAGGGGACGGCACAGGTAGAGCTCAGCAAAGATCACCGCGCACGCCCAGATGTCGACGGGGGAGTTGTAGTGCGTCGAGTGCAGCACAAGCTCCGGCGCGCGGTACCACCGTGTCGACACGTACTCCGTGAACGGTGGGCGGGAGCGAATCTCCTTCGCGAGGCCGAAGTCGGCGACCTTCACCAAGTCGCCCGAGATGAGCAAGTTCTCTGGCTTCAGGTCACGGTGCATAAAGCCAGCCTTGTGGATCGCCTGCACCCCGAGCAACGTCTGACACATGATACTGCGGATCTCTTTGTCACTAAAGGCCATTGTGCCGCTCATTTCATTGGCACGCTGGCGCTGAATTTGAAATATATTCTTTTCGCAGTACTCGAAAATCATGAAAAGCTCTGTCTTCTCGCGCACCACTTCCTTCAGCTTCACCAGGTTGGGGTGCTGCACCTTGCGCAGCGACTGAATCTCGCGTAGCTGCAGGCACTCCTCCCAGCTGTGGAAGCGCTGCTTCATCTTCTTCACCGCCACGATTTCGCCAGTGCTCGTGTTTTGAGCTTTACTCACCGTTCCGAAGGATCCGTCGCCTAGCTGGCCCATCACCGTGTATCGCTCCATCTCTCCAACCCTAGAAGCGGCGCGAGAAGAGTACAAAAGCAACCAAGACCAAAAAAAAAGGCTGAGGTTAGAAACCGAAACAGTCACCGTGGGTACGATGCGTGCGTTGGAGGGAGGGAGAGAGGCTCAGTTGTACTCAATGGAGGCCGCATGCAAATGGCCTACGGAGTGGGCGATGATTACCTCCGTATGTATGCGTGTATGTGTGTGTGTGCGTGTGTGTGCGAAGGGGTAAGTGTGCCCACGTTGGCGCCGTAGTTGGAGGAGGGAGGGGAGCAAAAATGAAAAAGCGGCAACGACGTGAAGCCAGAGAATGCGAACACAAAAAAAATGAAGGCTAATGATTCCCGGGGAAGCGTTGTGGTGATGGTAATCGATGTCTCTTTCTGCCCTTTTCGATTGAATCTTGATGCTGTTGCTGGCTCTCCTTCGTACTGTCCCCCTCCACCGCGTAGAGTGATTACCTCTCACACACGTGCGCAGTTTAGCGCGCCTGCGTCAGGGCGTATGTCGCTGTGCCTGCACACAGGGATAAGTATGTCCGTGTGCGTGTGTGTGTGTGGCACTGGGAGGGAGTAAGTAGAAGGAGAACGGTAAAAAAAAAGGAAAGCAATGCAACAACGAGCACTTTCGCTGAATGTACATGAAGTGAGAGTAGGCGTTCGGGGCAGCAAAGGTATGATGCGACAGAAACCAAAGAGAGGGGGGAAGAGTGGGTGACTGAAGAAGTCAAATAGATGCAGTTGATGATGGAGGGAGCACGTAGGCAGGCGCACAGAAACACGCACACGCACACACATATGGCAATGAGTGGAGCGCGCGGTGTCGAGACCTTCATTTTCTCTCTTGTTCATTTTGCTGACGCTGCTACCGTTGCACCGCTTGTGCGCATCGAGCCTGCAGTCAAGCCAAGCAAAGGAATAGGAAGCAGGGACGGAGGTGGCGAGATTCTCGAATCTCTTCCGTGTCTCTTTTCGTACGTGACGTTTTGAAGGCAGAACGTCACTTTCGCTCTCCAGCGCACAAAAAGTCTCCGCCCACTCTCGCTCCTCTCCTCTCTTCGCACACGCGTCTCCTCGCCTCCCACGATGATTGCGCGCGCACTCACGGGGCGCTGAGCACGGTATTCGCTCGTCTTCAGAGCGAAATGAGAACAACACAGATACGTAGAGAGAGAGCGGCCGTGAAAAAAAAAAGTGGAAGGGAGCGAAAGGCCTCAGCAGCGCGTCAGCGTCCACTTTTTATTCGACTCCGAATGGCCGCGGACTTCTTTTCGTCTCGTTTGCTCCGTTCACGTTGAAGACTTCGTGGGCGCATTTCGCTGTTCTCGCCTCCTATTGTTTTTTTTTTCGTGTAAACCACGACATGCACGCGTTCACACACACGCAACGAGGAAGAGACTCGATCAAGACGAACGCTTCATATGGTCGCTCTCGCCAATCTGTCTTCGTCCTTCGTCTTATTCGGCTCCCTCACGCCAGCTCGCAGGTCAGAACTAGGGTGATGCAGTGCGCGGTCACCGACAGCCGGCAGGGCGGTGCTGCCGCCGGAAAGAGAGAAGCGCGTGCTTCATTTCGTCCGCCTACTCCTGAGGCTTCGGAGTAGGACGAGTCTTGCCCATCGGTTCGCCAGCCTTGGCGCCGCGCAAGTGCACGCCGAGCGCCTTCTCCATCTTCACAATAACTCGCTCTTCCTGCACCGCCTTACCGCTCTCGTACTCGGCCACTACGGACACACGCTCAGAAATGCGCTGGGCCAGATCCTGCTGCGACCAGTTCAGAGCCTGGCGCTCCTTCATAATACGCACGCGGAGGTGCGGATCCACCTTCTTTACCTTCAGCGTCTCGTTGTCCTCGTCGAGCTTCTTCGCGTTCGCGCCCGCGCTGACGGCCTGCTGGTTGAAACGCTGATGTTCCTTCCGCTGCACCTGCACGTTTTGGCCGCTTTGCACTGCACGGTTGGCATCGCGCTCCGTCACTTTGCGAGGCTGAGCGGAGCCGCCGCCGCCGCGCTGCTGGAAGTTGAAGCGCTGCTCCTCCCAGTCCTGGCCTGTTGGGATAGCTCCCCTCGGCATTTCCGGTCGCTTGCCTTTGATAGAAGTAGTTGTGTGAGAAACAGTGTGTCGTGTGTGTGTGTGTGTGTATACAACAACAGAAGTACCCCGGCAAAAGATGAGGTGAGGCTGTCAATGAGAAAAAAAAAAGGAATATATCCGTGTGATGTGTTAGTGCTCACACAAACACGTGGATGTCGGTAGCTGTGTTCGCTTGCGAGTTGAACAATTCTGAAGTGCGACACATGTAAAAGTGCCCAAGAGAGGAGAGAAAAGCAAGAAGTCGGGGAGAGGAGAACAAAGGGGTGTGGAGTGATAAAGAAGAATCAGTGAGAGAAATATAGAAGGTGCGAGTCGGTGTCATATCGTGACGACTGAAACTGGTAACACCCGTGCATCATCGGGAAGGGGAGGTAACGGACCAAAGTCGCGAGAATTCTCAGACGGGGGTGGGGTGCTACGCACCAATCCAAGGATAACTGGAGATACACACATTGCGAGAGAGGGGCCCGTATGTTGCCCTCACAGACATCTCCCTCCGCGCTGTCGAATTTTGGCGCACACAAATCCCTCTGTCTTCTCCATCGCGTCAGCACACGTCGTCAGAGTCGCTGCTTGCTCAGCTGTTTTTTTTTTTCCTGTTGTTGCTTGTGTTCTTTATAGCCAATTGTCATCACACTCAGTCACACTCATCAAGGAAAACAAAAACAGAAAGAGAAGAACACATGTAGTGTGTGCGTGTGTGTGCGTATTCGTGTTCAGTGTCATCACGGCTTGCGGAAGGGGTGGGGTAAGAAGGCGGAGTTGTGACTCTCTGCAACTGAGGAATATGAAGCGGTGCCAGAGACAACCAGGGAAGCTGAGGAGGACGCATGACACACACAAAAAGGAAGTGCAGATCACCGGCGATGAGGAGCACACAACAACGAAGCACACAAACACGTCGCTCTTCTTGTCTTCTGCTTTGTTCTTTTTTGTGTTTCTCGCGCCTCCTCCTTTGTCTCTCCTTACTGCGAAGCTGCCCGACTACACTGAGGCGGAGAGAGGAGCAAGGGAAGGCCGCTTCCATGCCGTACATATGCCCATTGGAGACGTGGGAAAGGAGTGCCTCGGGGTCACAGAGAGGAGCGGCGAGGACGATGAAGGGGCGACAGGGAGGTGAGGAGGTGAGAGCCCGACTTACCAGTGTATTTTCCGCTTTCTCTACAGTGTCTTCGCCACCTCCTTCCTGCGACACACATAGGCATACGCATATCACCCACGCAGACACGTGCGCCGATGCTGTGAAAGCAGAAGAGAAAGAAAGAGTAAAGGAGGGAGGTGATAGGTAGCTCCTCCTCTCTTCCTTTCTTCAACGTGAGGAGGAGTGGCACATGCACGTCAGCGTGTGTGTTCTTGTGTGTACACACGCATGTGCGCTCAAGTGAGTGGTGAAGAGGCGCACGTGAGCACGCACGTGATTGTACGGTGCGGCCATTTCGCTGTTCTCCTCCTCTACGTGGAAGCGCGCCTTCTTTGTTCGAGGAAACCGTTCGGTTACCCCCAGAAATACGTCGAGAAAATAGGAAAATAGATAATGGCGAGTGGGTGCGAAATGCATACAAGGTGAAATCGGAAGTAAATCGAGCGACGAAAGCTGCGGCGTGGAGCGAGCAAGGAGGAGAGTTGGTGGACGGTCAGGCACGATGAGGAACAAGACGGATATGGTCCTGCACGTTGAGGGAAGGGGAGGCGCAAGAAAAGCAGATACTCGTCACGCAAACCTACGCAAATACACATGCAAAAACACTCAGTTGGTTTCGTGCCCGAAGGCAAACGTGGACTCTGAACCGCAGACACTCGCACGCACGCACACACATATACATCCACATGCACCTACACGCAGCACTGCGCCTTCACATCAAAAAGTGCTAACCATACACGTGTGTATGGCATCGCACGGTAGCAAAAGAAAAAAAAACAGGCGAAGCACATGCACACACGCACACCAGCATTATCACTCTGACACATGCTCACAGATGCGAACACGCGCACGCACAGGGAGGAGGAGGGGGGCGAAGAGGGAGAGACAGACTCACGTACGTATGGGGAGGGAGGGCGTAAGAAAAGTCAACAGCACAAAGACAAAGAGGCAGACTGAAACAAAAATAGAGTGGAAAATGAGCGTGTTTTTATGTTAGCCAAAGACAAGTCGCGAACTTTATTTTTGTTTGTTCTCCTTTTCGCCCCCCCCCCCACCTCCCCGGGGGGGGGAGTTAAAACGAGATGAAAAATGAGAAGTCAGAGGAAAACCGATGTGAGAGAGAGGAAAAAGACGTAGCAAACATTAAATCCTCATCAACAGACGCACAGACACACGCACACACAGACGCACTTGTGCCTCTAACATTACATTGCTCTCATTGGAATTCCACCGCGTACGAGATACGCCAGCACGCATACACACACGCGTACCCTCCCTCAAATCCCGGTCCTTGGAAAGCACACACAACACACATCGCGAACGGCGAAAACAACGGCGTGCCTTGAAGATGTGAGCGGTGACAAGGTGAGAGAGACGTGAGGTGCACACGAACTCGCGCATCAACACACAACCCCCACAAAGACTGGCGTGCGCAGCTACGAGAAAGATAACCACACAGATACACACTGTCACACACCTCGGAGAGGGGCTCGAAGAAGCCAGAGAGGAAAGACGGCGCTTCGTCCGCTTCACTACCCGGGAAAAAAAGCAACCGAGCAGAAACTAAGTGCCGTGTGGAGAAGGTAGTTTCTCGTTCTCCAGGGCGAATGTGGTCGGTGTCGGGACACAGGGAGTGCCGTATTGAAGTCAATCCACATCGTCTTCGGATACCACCGTCGAACTCCAACGCCCTTTCCACTAGGAAGTCAGCACAAATCATTACGTTACATAACAACCTCACTGCTCTCACTCCTTAATTCTTCGCGGCGCGAGCACTGATGTAGTACGGCTTGATAGCATCAACGCCGGACAGCACCAGCGCACCAGCGACACCACGCAGAATGTTCGCGCCAGCACCGCGGAACAGCGAAGCCGCGCCCTCGTTCTTCACGCACTGCATAAAGCACTCGAACGAGTTGCGGTAGTTCTTGCCGGTGCCGGACGTCATCATCATGCGACGGCGCACGGTGTCCAGCGGGTATGAGATCAGGCCAGACACGATAGTCACAATCCAGCCCAGCATGAAGTTCACAATGAAGTTGTCCACCGGCAGCATCGGCTGCAGCGTGTCGTACAGGCCAAAGTAGAAGCCGCGGTACGCGACAATGCCCACGCATGACACGCAGAAGCCGCGGTACAGACCTACCAGGCCGTCGGTCTTGAACGTCTTGATGTAGCAGTCCACCATGCCGCTGTACTGGCGCTCGCCTCCCTTCTTCGCAGACTTCGTGTCGTTCGCGAGGCGGGTACGCACGTAGTCCAGCGAGTACACGAAGCACAGCGACACAGCGCCGGCGAGACCGCCGGACGCCATGTTGCCCATGAACCACTTCATGTAGCCGTCACGGTCCTTCTTGTAGTTGAACATACGCTTGAACTGGTCCTTGAAGGCGAAGTTCAGCGCCTGCGTCGGGAAGTAGCGGATCACGTTCGACAGGTTGCCGCGCCACAGCGCGTACAAGCCCTCCGTCTTCACCGTGCGCGTCAGGCAGTTCATCACGCCGCTGTACGGGCGGTCGAGCGTGCCCTGCTTGATCATCTCACCCTGGTTCTGCACCAGCAGCTTCACACGTTCGATCGGCGCCGCAGCCGTCTTGGCAGCGCCAGCGGCAACACCGCTGATCATGAACTCCTCCCAGAAGCCGAGCTTCGGCATATCCTGGCGCGCCTTCCTCGGAGCCGCCGCAGAGTTATTGTTGGCAGACATCCTTTCGTTGCGGTTGTGAATATGTGGCTTCGCTGGTGTATACTGAAACAAGTGAATAAGAAATATGGGCAAAGAGTGGTAAGCGGAAGTGAAGGGAAAAATAGAAGAAGCGGAAAGGAGCTGTATGTGTTGGGGCAGGTCATGCGTAGCGACGGTCGTGGGTGAGTGAGTGGGGTGAGTGGGATTAGCGGGCCGGTCAATGGGCCAGAAAGCGATAGAATAGCAGAGGAGAGTGATTCTAAAGAAGAGTGTACCTAACGAGGTGATAAAGCGGGGGAGAATGAAGCAGCACGTATGTGTCGTGATGAGCACTTGCCGGCTACACTGCACAGCTGCCTCCGAAGAAAAAAAAGAAGGAGCGGTAATGAAGCGGAGTCTCCAGCACTTATGGCAGAGACGAAACACCGGCCATCAGTTCTGCCAAAGAGGTGAAGGTGAAGAGCAACGTGTTGACCCTCCCGATGCTTGAACGCAATTATGTTTCCAATTGTTTCCTTTGAGATCCCTTTTTTCTCTATAGGCATGTATGTGCGAATCCTTCTCAAGTTCGCCGCATACCTCGCAGAGGCACGGCACACGCTCAGCTTTAGAGAATCCGTTTGGTGTGAGCAAGCGCTCGGCGCGATCTCAACGACATCAAGTAGTCAAGCGAACGCACATGCACACACGCCGGAAGTTGAACAAAACTGCACTTCCTGGCAAGTAAAGCTCGACAGGGGGGGAGGCAGAGACTTGATACAGACCATCGCTGTAGTTTTCAGCGGATGCTGGCGCGTGACCCTTTCCTGCAGGCATCTATATCTCTCGCCTTGTGCACACACCATGCGAAGAGAAGACGACTTGTTGCAGCAGAGCAAGAACGTAAGCAAAAAAAAAATAACAATTCAACAGAGAGCAGTGCAGAATGGAGTGCAGGAAGGAACAAAAAGATCCGAGAGAGAGAGGGCTGCGGAGGCGTCGCGCGGGGGAGTAATGCGGACGTAGAGACGGACAGAGGTGAGCGCATGTCATCACAGGCAACCAAAAAGCAAAGAACACACATGCACGCCCTGTGCATAAACCACGATGCAATTGGTAAAAACAGAGGAGGGAGAAGAAGCGGTTTTTGCGAGGAAGTGCACTTTTCCCGGCGCATCCTCCGCCATACAGCACGAGCTCCACTCCACCCTACCCCTCACAGCCTGCCACAGGCCCCCATTCCGCGCGGTGCGAAGCAGCGCTAGAAGCGCATTACAGCAATGCGCCGACACAGTCATCGGAGCGCCGTCTCTGCCTCAAACTCTGCCCACCCGCCCACCAAGTAGGCTGCCTCACAGTCGCTTCCCATTGTGCTGCTCGCCACCCGGCGCATCACCCTCCGGGTGGCACACAAGCGCCCCACCCCACCAGCAGGGCAGTGAGGGCCGGGCGAAATACGCTCGAGTCACGCTCACACTCTAGCCATCATATGGATGGCACAAATATGCTCACAATCACAGGTCGCTCCGGCGCAGCGCCATCCAGCACCCCGGCCGCCGACATCAGTAGCGATAAGTCGCTCTGACCTCCCACACGCCGTAGGTGCCTGGCCCTATCAGCAGCAGAAGTGCCTCGGCACTGGCGGGGGACAGGGGCGGGCGGCTGCTCGGCATTCCCACAGAGTGGGGGTACTGGACCGCGGATACCACGCACTGAGGCGTTCCCTAACACCGCTATCGGGGCTGCTTAAAGGTACAGATAAAACAAAGAAAATTGGGGTGCGCTGGAAAGTATCTTGCGGGTGCGTTCACGTGCAGCAGCCTACTCTACCCCTCTCCCTCATCCCACGCGCTCGCACTCCACACTGCCGCCCCTATGTATATAATGGAAAGAGCAGGTAAGCAGAAGACGGTCTCTCTATCGTGCAGCATTCGCCTCGCCTCCCCCCTCTCCGATGCTGCAAAGAAAGCAGCGCCATGGCGAAAGAGCGGCAACGAGGCAGATGGCGCTGTCGAACTGCTGCGTCGAGCTTGAGTGAGAGAATGAAAATAAAAAACGCCTGTGTACCTGCCGCACAAGACGCGTCAGCCGTTCACACGCACGGCAGTGGTCACTGCAAGCTCCTTTCCATGTGTCGACGCACTCGAGCGCGAGGAGACGTCTTTGCAGTTTCTGTGCAGGTGAGCAGGCATGCGTTTTTCCTCTTCTCCCCATTTCTTTATTTTGTCTTGCAAGCTCTGATTACTGTGTGTCTGCCTGGCTTGCATGGAAAGGACAAAGCCACGAGTGAGAAGAAAGCAAGAGGGACGTAAACCGTGAAGGCGGTGATGGAGGCGCTTGATGCGAACGCTGTGGAAACGCTTCCTTCATTCGTTTTTGTGCGAGCATGAGTCAATTTGTTGGTGGTGGTAGGGGGTGCATTGTCATCTCTGGTGAGACTATCGAAAAAGATGAGAGCAAAGGGCCCGAAAACAAGAGGAAGCACCGGCGCAAAGCAAAGCGCTGCGCTGATGCAGCGGTGCAGAGGGCGAGTAATACAGAGAGAGCGCACGCATCCAATCTAAAAGGCCCGGAGAGGGGTGACGGGGAAGGCGGTAGAGGAAATGCCGGTGGGCAAAAATCAATCAACAGCAGAAAAGGTACTAGCGCGCCTGCCAGTATCTGCCGCTGCATGCTAATGAGTTTGTGTGTGCGTGTGTGCCTCCTGGTGACTGCGGGACACGTATACCTATGTGTGTACCAGTGGCACACGCATACAGAGCGGGAGGCGTCCTCTCTCAACTCCCACCCTCGCAGCTATTCTTATGCGGCAAGGCTGAGAGGAAACAGAAAAGGAAGAGAGGGCACAAAGGATGGCAGCAGCAATAAGAAGAGACAGGGAAATGGCGACGCCCTTGCGTAGATAAAGTGCAAGCAGATACACATATATGTCAGTGCACGTCAACTGTGATACAGCAGAGCCACACAGAATACTTATGGTTTCACTTGCTTTTCCTTTTGACGTGTGAGCGCGTCTCTTCATTGAGGCTCCGGGTGTTGCCGTGGACGGGCATGAGAAGGACGGAAATGAAGTCGGTGCAGGCGTGTGGGATGGGTTCGATAGATCACAAGTGGAGTGCGTTGTGTGAAGAGACGCCGCCGTTGTCGAGTCCTTTGATGCACACAATTTCGACATGACAAAGAAGCACGAAGAGAAGCGTGTGGGCAAGACGAGGAAGCCTTGGAAGTGTTCGGCACAGCATGTCATGCGCACATTTCGCAATCGAAGAGGGGGAGGGGATGAGAATAGCTCATGGCCTACTCCATTTTCCGTGCGTTCCAGCCAATGACGAGAGGCGGCGATGGTAAAACTCAGGGTTGAAAGAAGGGGGTACTGCAACTGGAGGGCAGAGCGCTTTTCACCAGTTCAGCGGGCATAGGCACGCCATGCGGACTCAGCTGACGACATGGACACACCTCCCCCATAAGAGACCGAGCGACTGCGCGTTGCTCGCGTCTTCCCGGATCCACACCACACCTATGAACACTGTAGAAGATACAGTGGCACGTGTTTATGGGAAACACATATGCGTGGATGCATCCCACCAACAGCAACGCATAACGACACGTGTGTCTGTGTGTCCCTGTGTGCCTGTGTGGAAGTGCCTTCCATATCTTCCTTTCGTCGCTATTCCTTAAACGGGCCAAAAGCCCATCATTAATAAAAAAACAGTAAGAGAAACAACCCCCACAGCCGTTCTCCCTTTTCCTTCATTGGTTTTCCATCCTCTGTATCGGAAATGCACCCCATCAGGCGAGCGCCTTTGTGAGCTTGCGCACCGTGAGAGAGATGCACCAGAGGCGACCACAAAGCCCCCACCCCAAAAAAAAAAAAAAAACAGAGACAGCGACACTTTAGAAAAGTAAGAGCGCAAGAAACAACACGCGCTGCCAAAGATCGCACACAGAGACACCGACATACACGCGTAGGTGGATGCGTATGATCTATTTCCTAGTTCCGCCGATATACGTGTGTGGTCTTCGTACTTGACTACGCACGTTCTTCACTTTTTTAGAAATTATGGTTTCTCTCCTACCTAAAACTAGCCCATGACTCGATGATCACATCGACAAGATGCACGCTATCACTTTCATATTCTTCCCAGCTCTAGTGGGCAACACCACGCCCACCACCGGCCTTCTGCCCGCCTTTTGTGTGTGTGTGTGTGTGTGTGTGTGTGTTGCGTTCCTTGTCTTTCTTTGGCACATCCTTTTCGTCTGGATGTTTCACATACCCTCGATTTCCCTCACACACGCACACGCACGTGGAAAGAGGCCAAGCAGCAGCAGTGCAATGGGGATGGCAGTGCCGCGCCTTGGCCCGCCAAGTTCATACATATCTCACACCCGAGAATGCCTGACGAAAAGAAGCACACAGACAACGGCACAAGAAGAGGCACAAAACACTAGAGAAGAAAGCACAGGGAGCACACATCAGGTTAGTCCGGATTACAACCCGAGATAAGCACAACAAAAGTGAACACCAGAAGAAAAGCGTCGTCAGTCGCCCTAGCCCCTCACCTCATTCTCCATACTATAAGGATAGAGAGAGGGGGGAGATTAACGCACGTCTCACTGCTCTCACTCCTTAATTCTTCGCGGCGCGAGCACTGATGTAGTACGGCTTGATAGCATCAACGCCGGACAGCACCAGCGCACCAGCGACACCACGCAGAATGTTCGCGCCAGCACCGCGGAACAGCGAAGCCGCGCCCTCGTTCTTCACGCACTGCATAAAGCACTCGAACGAGTTGCGGTAGTTCTTGCCGGTGCCGGACGTCATCATCATGCGACGGCGCACGGTGTCCAGCGGGTATGAGATCAGGCCAGACACGATAGTCACAATCCAGCCCAGCATGAAGTTCACAATGAAGTTGTCCACCGGCAGCATCGGCTGCAGCGTGTCGTACAGGCCAAAGTAGAAGCCGCGGTACGCGACAATGCCCACGCATGACACGCAGAAGCCGCGGTACAGACCTACCAGGCCGTCGGTCTTGAACGTCTTGATGTAGCAGTCCACCATGCCGCTGTACTGGCGCTCGCCTCCCTTCTTCGCAGACTTCGTGTCGTTCGCGAGGCGGGTACGCACGTAGTCCAGCGAGTACACGAAGCACAGCGACACAGCGCCGGCGAGACCGCCGGACGCCATGTTGCCCATGAACCACTTCATGTAGCCGTCACGGTCCTTCTTGTAGTTGAACATACGCTTGAACTGGTCCTTGAAGGCGAAGTTCAGCGCCTGCGTCGGGAAGTAGCGGATCACGTTCGACAGGTTGCCGCGCCACAGCGCGTACAAGCCCTCCGTCTTCACCGTGCGCGTCAGGCAGTTCATCACGCCGCTGTACGGGCGGTCGAGCGTGCCCTGCTTGATCATCTCACCCTGGTTCTGCACCAGCAGCTTCACACGTTCGATCGGCGCCGCAGCCGTCTTGGCAGCGCCAGCGGCAACACCGCTGATCATGAACTCCTCCCAGAAGCCGAGCTTCGGCATATCCTGGCGCGCCTTCCTCGGAGCCGCCGCAGAGTTATTGTTGGCAGACATGCTTGATACAAAACGGAAAGAGCCTTGAAGTGCAAAGGGCGATTGAAGAGACGGAAGATGTCGAGCAGATCTGGGAAAAAGACGGAGTAAAGGAAACATTTTGGAAAGTACGAAAGGATGGCGTCGTGGCGTCGAGTGCAGACTGCAGCCCCCCGCCCGCATCACACTCCTGCCCACCTGCCGTGGCAGCAGCGTGCCGCAAGAAAGCCTCCAAAAGAGGATATGGTGCTTACATTCGGCAACCAGCGTATCACGGCTGACACTTCTCTCGCTACCTCGTCACGTTGCAGAGACTAGGCGTTTTCCTTTCTGGCGACCATATTACGGCGCAGCAAGCAGGGCCCGCTTTGTTTGAGCGTGTGGCTCTTTCAAGCAACGGCCACTGCACTCGTATATGCTTGGTATCGATTCGGAAAACAGAAGTCTGTAGCAGACAGACGCGACCCACAATAAAGGACAGCAATCCTTGGCCGGTTCTGTAAACACACGCTAGAGCAACAGATAGTCTAGTGAGTGCAGCACTGCAGTACAAGAAAAAACGTACAGGTGAAACAGACGTAAAGACGAGACCGCAGCACAAGCCATTGAGCGCCAGGCTCAAAGAAAACTCACACTGTCTTTTTCTTTCTTTTCGGCGCGCCCATCCTCCGCCATACAGCACGAGCTCCACTCCACCCTACCCCTCACAGCCTGCCACAGGCCCCCATTCCGCGCGGTGCGAAGCAGCGCTAGAAGCGCATTACAGCAATGCGCCGACACAGTCATCGGAGCGCCGTCTCTGCCTCAAACTCTGCCCACCCGCCCACCAAGCAGGCTGCCTCACAGTCGCTTCCCATTGTGCTGCTCGCCACCCGGCGCATCACCCTCCGGGTGGCACACAAGCGCCCTCGCTAGCAGGGCAGTGAGGGCCGGGCGAAATACGCTCGAGTCACGCTCACACTCTAGCCATCATATGGATGGCACAAATATGCTCACAATCACAGGTCGCTCCGGCGCAGCGCCATCCAGCACCCCGGCCGCCGACATCAGTAGCGATAAGTCGCTCTGACCTCCCACACGCCGTAGGTGCCTGGCCCTATCAGCAGCAGAAGTGCCTCGGCACTGGCGGGGGACAGGGGCGGGGGACAGGGGCGGGCGGCTGCTCGGCATTCCCACAGAGTGGGGGTACTGGACCGCGGATACCACGCACTGAGGCGTTCCCCCTTATCGGGGACAAACTAATACTGCAACAAAAAGAAGGTCATTGATGCATTAATCACCATTCGACGAGGGGTTTGTCTGCACAGTTGTGACGTTCAACAACCGCACCACCTCGTCCCTTCGCTCTCATCGCACTGTCGCGCCTCCCTTCATACCAGGCTGTGAGTGCAGCGGAGAAACTACGCCTCTCCGCTAAATTGCGACGTGCTCAGTACGTGCGCTCCACAAGAAAAGAGCAGAATGTGCGCATCAGCAGCTTCGGAAAGGAGTCCTCGAGTAGCGGGTCCAGGGCGTTCCACATCTCCTGAAGGCGGTGGCGCGCAATCAGAAAGCACTCCGATGTAGCGTCAACTTTCATGATGAGTTCCACTGCCTGTAGGATGTCTGCCGCTTCCTTTGTCGGCTTCCGCAGAATTGCCCAGAGTGTCTGCCGGTCCACGGCCTCAAGACGGCCCATCGCGATGGCGATAGGGTATGTAATCTTACCGTCCTTGATGTCTTCCGCTTCCTCCTTCAGATTTCCTTCAAAGCCGCGGATGTTTAGCGCGTCGTCCACGATCTGGAATGCGAGACCCAGCGCGAGGCCGAACCTCTCCACAGCCTCCGACAAAACCGTAGGCGCCTCACAGAGCACACACGCCATGGAGCAGAGCGCTCCTACTGCACCGCCCGTTTTGTATGTGTGAATCGCATCGAGCGCATCGAACAGCGTGCTCGCATCGCCGGTCTCTACGACTTTAGGCATCAGGTAGTCGAGGCGGTAGATATCCAAGCCTTGGCCCGCGTGCCCAGCGAGCAGCACGTCGAAGTACAGCTGGTAGATGCGGCTGGCCTTCTCCGGCGGGAGGTCCTGGATGCGGGCGGCACGTGGCCCCATAAAGTAGCAAGCACTGCCAGCGTTGATGGCCGTCGGGACGCCGTACTCCACGTGCACACACTTGCCGCCGCGGCGCACCACGGAGTTGTCCTGAATGTCGTCGATGATCAGCGACCCCACGTGCAGCAGCTCGGCTACCGCAATGTAGCGGCGGCAGTCGAAGTACTGACGAGACAACGCATTGCAGCAGCTCACGAGGATCAGGCTGCGCCACGACTTGCCGCCACGGTCGATGATGGAGCGCACAGGCCGGAACAGAGTTTCACAGATCTTGTCCGCAGGCGCCCCTCGATTCATCGCATAGCGCCCCAGTACATTCTCAGACACCCAAGAATCAGACGCGGTCAGCGGATAAATCTCCTCGAGCGCGCCATGCACATACGACCCAACGTACTTCAGCAGCTCCGACGTGTTGTTATACGGTGAGGCTTTCTTCTTGTGCTCAAAGAAGCCACGCAACGTCACGGCGTCTCCGCCGCACACGCCACTGCCCTCCACGACACCCTCGTAGAATCCTGCACCGCCAACCAGAACTGTGCCGATCTCCTGCGCAGCAAAGGCCGTGTGCATCGTCACGTCCAGTCCCATCGACGCCGAGCATAGGCGAAACTCAGACGGATACTGCATGAACGTAACAAGGCTTGACCACGTCTTATTCGTCTCTATGATTACATCGTCGTGGTAATGGCGACTGCCATCCGCTCGCGTCTCCACGGCAGCTCTCTCTCCCGCCTCAGATTCATTGTTACCTGCAATGTGGAAAATGCTCAATTGCGACATGTTCGAGGCATGAAGAGACAGCCACGACCAACTGTACTTGGCCTCCTTATCGACTTCAGAGGTAGACCCCCCCAGCTCACGGTCATACCACCCCAAACCCGTCACCTCGCGCTTCACACCCTTCACCACAACATACCCCGTCACACTCATCGACGGGAAGTAGTAGTAGTACATGCCGTTCACACGGCCATCCTTTCCATGCAACACTGGCTGCTGCTGCGTCTCCAAGCACACCTCCACGTACACCTCATCCGCCGCGTTCGTCATTGAGAAAGTATAGCGCCGCGCTGATCCCTCTTGTGCGATCCGCATCACGCAGCTGTCGTCCAGTGCGATGCTAAAGGGCTGCTGTGTGTAAACCGCCTTCCCCTTCAGGAGACGATCTGGGCGCGGCACACGCCCCTTGTTGAGAAGCTCCAGTAGCGCGACCTCCACGTGCTCCAACTTCCGACCCATAACTGCCGGATCAAGGCGAAGCTTCAGCTGGTCGATTGACTCGGGGTCGAGCGCGCTATCCGCATAGCATTTCATGTTTTCCAAGTCAATAAGGGCCCACACGCAAGCGTCGTAGTACTTCGTAGTGGCTGTCGGACAGTTGTCCCCAGCCTGCCTGAAGAAGGAAGCAAAAAACGCCAGGGACGAGTCGTCCTCACCCTTTACTGTGAGGTGCGCATTGGCATACCACCACTGCAGCGTAGACGCGCTGATAAGCTGATCATACACCTCGGCATCTGGTACTGTTCCCCTCGGTGGGAAGTGCTGGGGCCAATCCTCGCTCATGTGCAATGCGCAAATATGCAAATTAGTGTTTGCAGTTCTTTTCCTAGCCGAGATAAAACCCACAGCGTCGCGCAAGCGGTACAGAACGTGTGCAGCAATAATTACCGTTGAAGATCAGCTTGGTGTCCGGGACAGCGAAAATTCGGTTAAGCGAAATCTCAATGTTGAAGGCAACTTTACTACTCAGATGCTTGCGACACCTGGCCCAGAATAAATGAAAGGACATGAGGATAGGTGTAGGCGGAGAGTATCATACTATTATGAGAGGAATTCAACACGATGAGCACATCAGCGCATCGCTTGTCCTGTACATAGCGAACAGGAACGGCAAAAGATGCTGGTGACATAGGCCCAGTAGTATTTTTTACCATTCCACTCAGTGCTCTGGAGCATGACACAAGCAATCGCTTGAATTTTTTTTTGGCGGATCAGCTCACAGTCGAAAAAGGGGGCTTTGCAATCCTTGTGATAACATACGCGGAGCGCAGGGATTAAAAGCCATGAAGGTTATACAATGACATTTTCGCTTGCTTATTTCTCTAGAACGCGACAGTATATATATATATATACATACATGTACTCGTCGGTGCCTCCGCCTCGACAATTAAAACATAAAACTCGGTAGAAATGGCACGAGCATCACATGTGAACAATGCAGTAGCCAATAGTCGGGCGCTGGAAGCAAAAGAAAATGTGTTTATAGGGTCAAAGACTATCTTTCGTAAGCATGCGCAACGTGGAGTACTGCAGAGATGCCACCTACTGCCCCTGTGTAGTACAAAAACCGAGACTGCGCTGAGATGCTGCAGCCGAAATTTATCATTTTTTCCCGACAAAAAGGGTACAAAGAAAAAAAAGCTGTAAGATGAGTCAGGCAACCATAAAATTGTAAGAGAGACCCCTCAGGCTGGGGAAAAGATTGTTTTCAGCGTCGCTGGAACATGTAAACATTGAAAGCAAGAGCATCGCATGAAATACTATCAGAACTTATATAATCCGTAAACTCAGCACACAGCCCCATTTGTATGCAAGCTGAGACACTATCTAAAGGATGGAAAGGTCTTTTTTTTTGGCTTTTTCATTGAATGGCCATATTTAGATGGAGACGCCAACTGGGTTCTCAAGAAGCCCGTGCCTTCTTCGATTAGTTGGCGCAGAGATCCGGCATTTAGAAGCAAAGGTTACACCCGGCCTCGTCCCCGACATTAAACCACCGACACATCCTCACACTCCCATGCTGTAACGAAATTCAGAATGTCCTATTATGAAAGTGACTTGAAACCACTCGAAAAAGGGTAAATGTAGCTTTTTGCTGCCCCTTTCACACACGAAGCAATATTTTTTATAAAATGCAACAGCGCGATAGTTTCAAAAATTCCTCCAGGAGAAGCCCCAGTGTATAATCAATTTCGTAAGCAAAAGAAGCAAAAAAAAAACTGCTTTGTTCTCTACCAGTCGCACAGGTCTCTGCGCTGACGTGGAGAAGTAGGCCATTAACGTGTGATCAGGAACTGAGAAACAGATTCGAAGTCGAAAAGGCAGGTGACCTGAACGCTTGTGCGTCTCGCGTTTTCGTTGGTTGTTAAGACTCATATATTAAAAGCGCGAAAAAAAAGCGTGGTTCGTCGTGCTTCTAGAGTCGCGAGCACACGCACGCCGTCAGTGGAAAAGAAAAGGAAAATATGCGTAAACAAAAATGTTTGCATGTCCTCAACCAGCAGTTCAGCTGTGTACAACTGAAAAACAAGTTTCACATATCCTTCAACGTCTCCACTGTCGGTGAATAAAGCTCACTGCATCCCCTTTTTCGGAACACGAAAAGCCTTGAAAATGAACCGAGAAATGCGATTATTATTCACCTGACAAGAAAAAAAAACTGAAAGCACAGAAACAGGTCGCAGTCCAAACGCTTAGAGTGTAGATACAAGTGTATTTTTCACATTTGCTGCAAGCCGTTATTTTTTTTTTTTGCGCCCACAATGAGCCGCCACGCAATTCTTTACATCACGCAAAAGACGGTCAAGCACATTATGCTGCCGAGAAATAGGAAAAACATTACTCGTGTCTACAAATGAGTTTGACAATGGTGACCATTTGCGCCAACCGCTTATCCTGTAGCGCTGAAATAGAGAAAGGGGCACCGTGTCTGAACCAGTCGCTTTGCTAGTTAACGACTCAAACTAAAATGGGCGATTTTCTCCCATTCATGGGAGGCTTCCGCCACAGCAAAACTCATGAGTAATGGAGACAATAAATCATTGGAGTCTGAGTATTAACTCAACCAAGATCTGTGCACACTTAGTCTCCAGTGCAGCTGGCTCGAGCTTCGTTCTCAAGGTCTTTTTCGAACCGCTTTATGTGCTCCCATTCAACGCAAAAAAAAAACACGAAAGGGGGGAAAAGGTGAACGGAGAAGTTAGGATTGTCCTCCTTTCTTGAAGAAAACAAAATCAAAATGGAGCATCATAGATGAGCTTGACTTTCCGCTGAGTTCACAACTGTGATAGGTCGCCTTTGCTCTCCTGGACACTTCGTCGTTTCGCCATCTCGATGCTAGAACGATCTCTCTAAGCCTCAGATGACTGTGGTTTCGCGCTTTCCGATAAGCAGCGCCGAGGTGCAAGCTCATTATTCAGCTGACACTCATACAATAAACCCAGCAGGCGCAACGCTGTCGGTCTCGCTCTCTACTTTCTTAGCCAGTAGTGAAAAAAGAAAAAAAAAACTGTACAGACTTCTAACATGAAGAGACAGATTGGATTTGGGCTTCCGTTAAATGTCCCCGCAGAAGAACACAGAGCAAGGGGGTCTTGCCGTAAGTGGAACGCACCACCCTACCTCGCGTGCTCATGTCATTCGTTAAGCATCCAGGGCGAAGGAGCCAGTGAAAACAAAAGCAGGCTTGCCAGCAATTGCGGTGCGCTTGTGCAGAATGCAACACTTAACACAATAAGCTGCTATATGCTAGCACCCATCCGTCAACCCCGTTTCCCTGAGGGAGCCAAAAGAGTATAGGGTTTGCAAAGTGTTGGCAGGAGATCTCTCGGTGGAGCTTTCAAAATTGCTAGAGAACATTTGAAAAAGAGAGATGCTCATTTTACTATCATCCACTCACTCGCGATACGCAGTGCGGCCGACAGTTGCATAGACGTAGTGATGGTTAGTATATTCTTCAACTAAGCTTTTAGTGAAGTTTTGTGAATGCCTGCTCTCAAAATTTACTTTTTGCTTCCCGCTGCAAGAGGAAGAAAGCACCGTATGTTTTTTTTGATCACAGAAAAAAAAACTGCCCAGTCACCAGTATGCTTTTCGCAGAAAACAAGACCAGGACTGGGACACAACTTCAGAATCACTACGTGTTTTTCTGAGCCTTTCCCTTTGGTGCAAAAAGAAAAGTTCGCAAAACAATCACAATTCAGCGTCAAGAAAACCCTGTAGAGGTTTGCGTTTTCACCTCTGAACAGCCGTTTACCACAGTTTCCGGTCAGCGTGTTTCTACAGGTACACCAAACTTGGAGAGGGAATCAGTGCCCCCCCCCCCTTTCTCAACCTTCAGCACAACGTGTAATACTCTGTCTGCGTGAAAGAGAGTCGCTCAGTGCTTCTTCGCACCCCCCCTTCTCTTATCCTCTGGCGTCCCTAGTCTATATCGTAAACAGATAACTTACACTCTTGGCACGCCATGAAGGGCAAGCGAGCGGGCTGCTCGGTGTTTGAGTGTGGAGTTTTTGTGTGAACCACGTCCATGTTTCAATCATGCAGAGCGGGAGTTCCACTACATCAGCTTTTGGAAATCGACGGTCATCAAGAGTGGATGCCGTGAATGGTGTTAAGACACCACTGCTCTTTTTTTTTCAACTCGAGGTTCTTTTGTCCCTGGAAAATTGTTTTGTATCGAGCGACTCCCGGAAAGCCCAAGGTATCTGACTTGTCGAAGGCCATTCTGTGTTCTTGTTGTTTCTTTTCGCAAACCGAGGGTAGGGCGAGATGAATCAGTGGTGTTGACGCTCCACGGCAAGGAACTGATGGAGGGCCGGATGTTAGTTAAATTGAATCTCACTTCTCAACGACATCGAAAATTGTTGAGCGGCATGCTAAGCGCTACTTCCCGCAGTCAGTGACTAGCAGGTGCTTGAAACCATTCGGTGGGCCGCACTGAGAAGTGATGCCCTCCGGGTACTGCTATCATTTCTCCCTTTTTGAAGCAGCTTTGGTGCTTTAAGCTGATTACCCTATTTTTCTTTTTTTTTGACATCTTGTACTCCATTTATCGTTCGCTAATAGCCAAGCAAGGTTCTCTATCTGCAGATGTGCTCTGCTGACAAACTATAGCTGTTGCAAGGGCGATTTCGTCTGGACCCTTGCTGGTGTGGCGAAAGAAGAGTGCAGCGTGTAGGGCACACGAAAGAGTGCCTGCTCCCGCGCGCCGCGCGTCCCAGTGAAGTGCCTGGCTGAAATAACTTAATCAACTGTTGTTCGTACACTCTATGTTTTGCTGGATTCTGTCTTTTGCATCTTTATAATTTTTTTTCGTTTTGGCTGCCTTGAAGCATTCTGCCCACCTCTAAAAATGCGGACTGCTTTGCCGCTGTAATGAGACTTTCGTTTACCTGTTTGTTCAAGGTCTGATGAAAAGAACATTTATTCTTGCTCATTGTCGACCCAGAGTTCACCGTCGTGTATTGGGCATACAACGGGAAAGCAAGCATGAACTGCTTATTTGCGTTGTATCCAATTTGCCAAGTATTAGGAGTACTGTTCTACTTTCTTTGTTCCTTGTACCTAGCTTTCAATGATGTGCTTAGTGCATTGAAAGAGTAGAGCTCGTATCACACTACCTTTGTTTGCTTCTAGCGTTTCAGTGCCAGGCTTGAATCATGATATGTTTGTCTCCAGTGGCTCGAATGCAGCAACTCGCTGCCGATAAGAAAGCCTTGTTCCACCTTCTGGTTTGGCCTTTTCATCTTTGCCGACTGTTCTCCTGCGTCTTTCTGTCTTTTGCACCTTTTCCAGCGTCTTGACGGTGACACGGATCGCTGGTTAATCTTGTCATTTTTTTTCTGCATAACGAAAGTGGGCACAGGCTCTTCAAGACGCGGAGGAATCAGAATATTCTACGGCGCCAAGAATCACCTGGCTTTAATGTTTTCTCGGCCACTTGTTGAACCAACCTTTCTCTCTCTTGCCTCTTGCTATCCATCTCTCCTTTCGCATTTCTCGGGTACATGTCGATTTGCGTTTCTTTACTGAGGAGACAGTAACAAGCTGTGCAGAGCATCCATGGCGTTCTTGCAGTGCATTATCTTATCGGCGAAATAGCCCCTCCTCCGCTGCTTGGTATATCTCTACATCTGCGCTTTGTTTCATACTTCGAGAAATCCTCAGAACTTCGTATCTGTTTCCGTCTCAAAGACTAGAGAACACGAGGTGCCCTTACCGCAGAGCAAAGCACTTTTTGTTAAAATGCTGCATCAATGCAGCCTTTAGTCTTTTCCTTGTTGAATGAGCTTTGCCCACTGTCAAGTAAGCCATTTACTCCCTTCTATATATTACCTTTTTTTTTGCTTTTCCAGGACACTGTTATCCTTTTTTTCTCCTCTTGTGTGTGTCATCTGCAGCGTTTTCGCTGTGGATTGTAGTAACAAGTATGCTCGATAAGCAGAAGCATCGCTTTTATGCAGGCAGTGACACACAAGCCGATAACATTGGCATCCCAAAGCTTTGAGGGTGGAAAAAGGGGGCGAGTGGTGGCAAAGAGTTTCTTCTGTTGAAGCTATAGGACACTCGACTTTTAGTTTTTTTTTATACCTGCCTAACCTTGCTTCGGCCGCTCTGCGATATCACAATCGTGCAGCTCCGGGTAGTGGGTTTTGACAGATGAATTCGCGTAATGCGGTCATTCGACATGAAAGTTCGCTAGTCGTGCTAAACCAAAAAGAATCATTTGCGGGGCTACGAAGATGGAGTGCGACGAAGATCAGTGTATCGTATGCTTATTGTTTCACTGGTTTTCTGTTTCTTTTGGTCATTCAGGCAGGGTTTCATCGACTGTTTTGAAGTCCCGATTTTTCGGTGTTCAGATGAAGACTTCCATGGTTCAATGTAAAGTGTAGTGAAACTGATGCGATGACATGCTTGCTCCTACTTTACAGATCGCCAGTTTAGCTTCGTCTTGGGACAAGTGTAAGAAGCGACGACTTGGAGAAGCATATAAATATGTACACCGTATTCACTCGGAAGACTCCTTCTTTTTGGCAAAAATTCCGCCGAAGAAAATGCCGAGAGACTGCGCTGAGGATGTGAAGGGTTCTTGTATCTTGTGCCGATAAATCGAATGTGATTTTCTCTCATGTGCTTCTCTGAAGTATGCAGCGCTTTGAGAGAGCAAACCAGGCCGGTAGAGTGTCACCAGGTCGCTGATCGTGAAAGGTAGCAATGATAGTGATGACCTTCCTAAGAGCTACCACGCATTATTGCGACTTCTATTCAAGCAAAGAGGCCGTCCGAAATCGGCGTTGCTGTTAGCTCTTTATTTTTTTTTTGTTTGACTTGTTTGTTTTTCCTTTCCCTTTTCTGCATCGACTGCTCACACCACCCCCCTGACTGCAGAAGCAGTTGACGCTCAACGCGAGTTTTTTTCCCGGCTACGGTCCCTTTGGTGAGTGCAGGCCGTCTATGTGTGCGCTGCACGTATTCAAGCAACAGACTCTGAGTCGGAGAATGGTGACAGGCGTATTATTATTAGGCTGGCCGGACCTCTCGACTGTGTTTTTGGACCGAATCTTGATTCGGAGTTTTTCGTTGTTTTTAGCTTGCGTGAACGCACTGCATGTGCTTTTCTGACGATGGCAGCATCCAGTGTCCGGCGGTGAATTTTGGTTGTCCTAAGGCAGCTCCCATAGACTCACAAAACGAATTCGGGGAGCTTCACGCAAAACGTCTCCGTGGCTTTCTTTTGATTAAACCGCACGCCCAAGTGAATGCGTACATTTTAGTAGCTCATCTTCCGAAGAAAACATACAAAACCTCGTCCTGGAATCTTCAGTAACGGTTGTCGAGCGCTCTAATACTAATAGTAATAAGGTAGTTATGAAAGCGAACAAAGAGGCGCTTGTTCGAGCGCGCGGAAGAGATACAAAGAAAAACGGCTCACTTTGCAGTTTATTGGCGAGCACTCATGATCCTGCTGGTGAGCTCATACCCGAACATGCATGCAAAAAAAAAACGCGTTATTGTTTCTGCCGTTTTGCATTTCTTGTACATTTCATGGTTTCTGAACATGCTTCCTAAGCTTCCCTGCTCTTCGCATCCGTTTTTTCTTTCCGTGTTTTGACTGCCGTCACTTTTTTTTGTTGCTCCTTCATCATTCGCATGCTACTTGACCTTCTTCCCCACTCCATTGATCTCCTGCTGCAAATATATTAGCAGTGCCGTATAGTGGAAAGCAAAATGCTACGACGCTTGTGCGTACCGCTGCGTGTGGTGGCTGCAGGGTTGCGCCTCAACTCCTCCAGCTCTGGGCCGTCGAAGACGAATGATGGGGGCATTCCCAACGCGACGGGCATGGACAACGCACCTGGGCTTTATGCTGAGAAGCCTTCCAGTACCTACTGTGAGGAAAAGTACCCCAACAAGATGGAAGAAGTGGGTTCTCTCAAGCCACCAACGTACGACGTGCCTCATGGCCGATCTGACAACATCAAGACACCTGAGTTCAATACATCTTTAGGAAAGTTTGATCAGGCTCCCTACTTCACCGGCGGCCCGCCGGCGATGCGATACCACGGCTACAAGCGGGACCCTGCTGGCGAGGGTGTAGACTACCGCGATGTCCTGCCAAAAACGCCGATTGAAGACCATCACCCCCACATGGAGTTCCTTTCAGTCACCGGACGCCGCGAAGGAAGCACGTTTCTACTGGCGAACGCTGGTGTGAACTGGGAGTTGAAGGCCGCTGCGATGTCTCTCTACCGCACAATCCTCAAGTCTTTGCCAATGATTAAGCACTACTACTGGCTGCTCGTTCCCCTTCCGGAGATGAAGGACAAGATTCGCCTCCGCTTTTTGCAGAACCAGCACACGAAAGACCCAGACGCGATTCGACACTTGCTTCATAACGGCTGGATGGAGTTTCAGGAGTCTATCATGTTCCGCCGCCCCCGCGCGACCATCGAAAAGTACTTTGAGCACGAGAGCATGGATGAACTGAGCAAGCAGTACACCAAGGAGGAAGGCCTGATGAGTAGTGAACGCGAGTTCTGGAACGGCGAGGAGCAGCGCCGCGAAGGCCCGCACAACGGTCATTGGTCGTGGCTTGGTGAGCAGTGCGAGAAAGAGTTTACCAAGATTGCGGGCCGCATCCCGATTTCCTGGACAGCCTCGAGGGGCTACTTTGAGAAGGGGCAAGCCGACGGCACGAACTACTGGGAGAAGAATCTTGACTACGAAGGCTGGTACATCAAGAACGTCGACCCTGACCGCCAGAATGCGCGGCGCGAGATGCAGGGGTGGGTTGAGAGCGGCTACAACCAGCCGAAGCACTACGCCAGCAAGAACCGTCGCGGTTACCGCCGCATGGTGAAGGATATTGAGACGCTCATGGAGACCTCCATGGAGGATCTGTATACACACAACCGCGAGCAGCTATTTCAATACCTGATCCGCGAGAGCAGCCCCGAATCCAATCGCATCAACGCGGAGCGCACGCTGGCGTACCAGGACGACGACTTCTACTCTACTCGGTTTGAGGAGTACGAGAAGTGCCTGAAGCAGGCCATGCGCGAGATGCCGAACCCGCGCCTATGGAAGACCGACGCCTTCTACTTCCGTCTGCGTTACCTGCTGGCCCCTTTGGAATACAACTGGGCCAAGCTACCCGTCGGTGCGACTCAAGAGAAGCTCTTCAACGAGTGGATCTCGGACAACTGCAACTACGCCATCTACACGAGTGACGTCTTCACTCAGATCAAGGCGGACAAGACGCGTAACCCCATGGCCAAGACTTGGGCTGACTTCTACACGGAGTTCGATCCCGACGTGCCGGAGACGCGCAATCTCCCGTGGTATCATAGGGACTTCGATTACGACCGTCGCCACAAGTGGGACGAGCGGTGCATGCGGATGAAGCGCTGGGTTCAGAGCGGCACCATTGACGGCAAACACGCATACTTTGACAGCATCGTTGCCGAGTGGGAGCAGTATGTGAACCGCCCAGAGCGCTTCCGTGCGCCAGACAGCGCCGAGCGCCGCTACGCAGCACCGCGAATGGTACAGCTGTACCGTGCACTGAACCGCGTGATGGATGTGGCGCTTGCAGACCAGATGAGGCAGACGATCGAGAAGGGTCGCGACCTCAGCAAGATGTCTGTCGAGGACGTGCAAAGGCGGCTCGCCGCGGCGGACTTCACCAACTTCCGGTTTGAGGTGCCCGTCATTATTTACCCTGACGGCGCCGCCCAGCCGCAGCTTGGTCTGAACGGCTGTTCTGTCGCCACCGCCGCCGCCTCCGCGACAGCGGCTGCGTAGAGGGCAGGTGAAATCCACGTTGCTAAACCTGCTTGAAGAACGCTCCTTGTTTTCATCGTTTTTTTTTCCACTGTTATTGCGTTTTTTTTTTAGCGCTGCTTTATATTTTGTTGGAGGTCGTGCGTCTCCTCCTGGTGCGTTTGTGTCTTGGCAATGATTTGATGCCTCGCCTTTGGGCAGGCGTCTTGTGTATGCCTCTTTTTGTTTTCTTTCCCCCTTGTGCTTTTCATGCCTCAGACTCTGTGCCTTAGGGTTGTGTTTCTGCTTAGTAGCAGCTTGCCGCGCGTACTGGGATGTTTGCGTGTGACAGCTCACCCGCAAAGGGAGTACGCTGCTGATGTGAAAGGGGGGAGGCAAGGCGGGAAGAGGGACGTGCATGCTGACGCTGGGGGCGCTAGAGCACATTATCAGTAGGAGCTGCTCGAGCTGATCTAGTGGGTGAAGAGTATCTTAGGACCCGCAGAGGCAACAAAGCAAAGCCTGCACTTCTAGTCCTCGTTTCTCTCATATGCCGCTCACGGTCACTCGCAGCCGCTGAGGAGCGCGCACCACCGGCTCTTTGCCTCTCCCCTTCCCACTCTTGCATAGGCTTGCGTAGAGAGACGAGGATACCGTTCTTCCTCTTCGTGCGCTCCATCGGTGCGGCACACCTATGCCTCTTTTTGTTTTAGATTCCGTCCTTCTCTCTTCTCCTCTCCACTTTGGAGCATCTCGCTCGCACGAGTTTCTTCTCACCGATGGACCCCATGCACGCGGCTGGGAGACAAGGCTGGGTTCTGTATCCGTTAGGGATGGCGAGGGATGGGGAAGGTGAGAGATACTGGAGGGTTGCTCCATCTAGCGTAGAGGAGAGGGTGGATTTTCCTGCATTCAGGGAAGGTAGCTAGTAGCAATAGTAGTTGCGAGACACGCCTGGTGGCGCCGAAGATGGGCATCGAGAACGAAACACAACGAGTGTTCAAAAAAAAAGGCTCCGTAATGTCGAGTGTAGCTGTCATTCCTCTCTCGTGGTTCTACTTCGGGGACATGTAGACACAGCATGGAAGCCACGCGCTACAGCGAAGGCTGTTGACGCGTGTTTCGGGTCAAGGAGAACGCAGGGCAGTGCATTTGCTTGGAATGAAAATGACGCTTCAGCCCGCTTCTCACCACAGACTTCCTCACCTGCTGCTTGCAGCGCACGCATCGATGAGGCGCTCTCCTGTAGAGGCGGACCTTCGCACAGTGGCGCTTTTGCACGCGAACTCGCCACGGGCGGTGCGAGAGTGCATCGCGTGACCGGCAAGTCAAACTGCATGATTCCTCTCCGTGCACCGAAATCCTCCTTGCCTTCTTTTTTTTTCGTTTTCGACTATCTCGACTATGATGCTGAGATCGTCTGTGCGTACGCTTTGTAAGCTCCCGTGTGCTGTTGGCCCCTCACGCGCGCATACACACCCTTGCACACAGAATACAGCGACAGCATCCTCGACCTGCGCACACACTAGCGCGGTGTGGCGTCCAAAGGTTTCTTCCATCCCAGAAGGCTCAGCTTTTCATGCTCTTCCTTGTGCCTAGAAACGCTCATCGCTTTGCTACTCTCTCCATCGTCTTGCGGAGTGACCTTCTTTTTCCTTCTTGACGGCATCTGTTTTGTTGCTCCCCTCCCCTCCGCACCCACTCGCAGACAAGATGGTGAAGGTAAAGGCTTCCAAGTCGAAGCGCATGTCTTCGAAGCAGCGCCATAAGATTGACCGAAAAAAGCGCGAGCACAAGCGCGATCTGAAGAAGGCGGCCAAGGCGCTTAAAAAGACTGGAATGGCTCCCAAGAGGAGCAAGAAGTCACGCGATATGGCAAAGCTGGCGCTGCAGGTGTCAAACCGTCACCCAGACAAGGAGCAGATCCTCAGCCACGTACTACAGGCGCGTGAAACTGCGCGCGTGATGAAGGCAGAGCGTCGCGCCCGCAAGGGGACCGACGCCGAGACGGACGGTGGCGAAGAGAACCAGACAGTCAGGGTCGGCGCATGTGCTAGCAACCGGCGTCAGCTGCTCTACATTTCCGCAAAGGACTCGAACCACTTTCGTGTGCAGTTTAACCGCGCGCTCACGGAGCTCATCTTTCCTGCCGCGGCGACGGCCGAGGTTAGTGCCGATGCGCCTACACTGGAGCTGCCTGCTGCGGCGTACGTCGTGACGCTCGACGCCCGGTTCGCGGTGCAGTCGATGCCGTGGACTCTGTTGGACGCCATCATTGACCAGGCCGCCGACTACACGGGAGGGCGGAAGGTTCTGCTCCTCTTCACTTTGACGAAGGCAGATGTGGTCTCTGCCCCCGCTATGGTGTCGCAGCTCGCTCTCGTAGCCTTCGCCCTGCAGCAGCGCTACCCCAAAGGCCTCGGCGCCAACATCGTAGCAACCGTCACGCCTTTTTCGGTCCATAGCGAGCGCACGCAGCGCCAGTTTCTGCGGGTGCTGAATCAGTTCCGTCAGAACGAGGGTTGCAGCAGTAAGAAGATGGCATCGAACTTGACGGGCAAGATTTGCGCGTTTGTGATTGGCCTGCCCAACACCGGCCGCCGCACGCTGTGCCGTACCCTCTCGAGGGAGGCCAACGAGAGCGGCGTGAGCACCGTGCCGCTGCGCGCCGCCCAGCTGCAGCTCATCCGATCCGGCCTCACCGAGGAGGAGGAGAAGGTGCACACGAAGTTTGCCATGCCCAATGCCAAGGCAGTGACGCTGGTGCAGCTCCCGGAGGATGCCGGCATGATGAAGGAACTGCATGCCCCGGTCGGCGGCGACGTGCTTTTCCGCTCTTTGGCGTTCGTCGAGCGCGCCCCGGAGCCGGAGGCGATGGGATGCGTCTTGTTTGACGGGGTCGCGGACAAGACAACAATGGCGCAGGCCTTCTGCGTGCCGGCGGTGGGCGGGGCAGAGGGCGACGAGAAGAAGCCGCTCAAAGTGGCGGAAAAGTTCCTGCGTGAGCTGGGCCGCGCTGTGCGTCGGGATGGTGGCTTCCACGTGTCCCCACTCTTCGCATCGGACGCGGGCACCATGGGCAAGGTGACCAGTAGCGGTCTCACCGGCCACGGAGGCTTCAACTCGGGCCAGCAGTGCAGCCAGTCTACCCTTCTGAATGTCACCTATAGCAACGCAACGCCAAGCAAACTCGTGCACATCTCAACTGTCATGAAGAAAGGCAAGGGCAAGGCTAGCAGGTACCAGAAGGTCTCGCGCGCCGACGCGCACAACGCGCTTCGGCTCGGCGCCCGCACGTTCCTGCGCGAGATGTCGGAGGGGCGCCATGTGCCGTGGGCCGTCATGCGCGCGCCCGGCGACGTCACACTGACGCCTGCACAAGTCGGCGCTGCGTCAGAGATCTTCTCGGTCGCGGCTGCCGAGGGCAAGCGACTCGCAGGAACGGACGAGCTGAAAGGCACGGACCACCTCAACGCCCTTGTGGACGTGCTGGCTACAGCGGTGCGTGACATTGCGGTCATTTTGCCAAACGGCGTGGTCGAGATGAGTCCTGACTTCCTGACGCCTCCTCAGTACAAGCTGGAAAAGGACGAGGCGACCGTGGAGGAGACTGATGAGGATGATGTAGAAGAGGCTGCTGGCGAGCAGGGTGGCAGCGACGCTGAGGAAAGCTGCGAGGAAGCGGCGGAAGGCAGCGAGGAGATCGACCTGGAGGACGACGAGGAGTCGTAGAGGAGCGCCGTGCCCCTTTTCAGTCTTCGTTTTCTGCGCAGCACGGTATCTTCTCTATCCGTGGACGAAGCGGGCAGAGCCAGCCGCTGACGGAAGGGAGGCGCGCACATCAGGCGTACCGCCGTCGTGTTGCCGTTTTTAACTTCTTTTTCCCCTGTATGTCACTCCTCGCCTCCTTCCGCTCATGCCCCACCACTCTTTCTATGTTGTCGTTGTCTCGGTTCGAGTGCTGCTGAACTCGCCTGACTTTGAGAACACGGCTGATTGGTTTTGGTTTTGGCATCTCCTAAGCGCATCTTGAGTAACTCTCGCATAAACCGCCCGCACAGCCGATTCCGTCTAACAGGCAACGAGGCAGCAAGATTCGCACATTCGGATAAGGCATAAAGAAAAGCGAGGCACATGCCAAAGGCACACATATATATATATATATATATATATAAGTAGGCATCTCGGAGGCAGCAGCGACGCCGTTGCTGCTACTGCTGCTGATGTTGGACAGATGGGGCGGTGCATCACGCTGCTGAGCAGCCGGGGAAAGGAGAACGCGGGTGATGAGATTCAAAGTGAGTCTGTGTCGCCGTCGCCTCTGCTCACCGATGACACCTCATGACGCACTTTGATGCTTTCCATAGGCGGCGCGCTGCACTCGTGTGGTGCTGTTAGCGCTCCTGTAATGGTTATGATAGGTGGAGTAGAGGGAGCCTGCGCATGCTTTTTTGCAAAGAAGTGATGCGCAGATAAGAAAGCGCATGCGCACACACTCTCCTTGTTGTCCCACTCCCCTTGTCGTTCACTTTGCGCCAACCTCTTCCCCTTTTCTCTTCCCTTCTATGCCCCACCCCTTTTTTGTCTGTCTGCGGCTCGTCTGTACGCGACGTTCCGCCCCTTTCACTTGTTTGCGGCTACGCGGACTCCTTTCACGGCGCGCCTTTCCTTTGCATCCCCCTTTCTCATTTTTACATGAATCCTAATCACAAAGTCAACGCGCCAACTTGTCGTGCTTCTCCCTATTTCTGTGTCTGCATCTGCTAGTTGTAGAAGGCGGAGGAAACCTGCCAAGACGTAGTCTCTCTCTCTCTTTCTCACCCCCTCTTATTCCTCCCTCGTGCGTGTAGGAAGGCGAGAGGCCATTTTGCGTTCCCTGGAGTCACAAATTGTTTGCTCAACACAAGATAGAAAAGCGCCACCATTGTTTGCTGTCGTTGTCTCTCTCCCTCTGTGCTTGAAATAGCACTCTTGCTTGCTCTAACCGATGGCCATTGAGTTGGCGGAAAGCAACAGGATTGAAACCTTGCTGGGGCTGAGTCGTCGTCTCTTGACTGTCGCTGTTGCTTCTCCTCCTCGTCTGAATTTCTTCTCTTATCCGGTGTCTACGGCGGCGCTTAAGTGGTGACGTTTTTTTGTGTTGTTTTCCTTCGTTCTTCTTTCGTCTTCCGCTGAGCCGTCGGCATCGGTGATTAGAGACGCCTGTCGTCGACTGTACCACATTCTTTTTTTCCTGTTCTTTAGCGAGTTATTCTTCCACCGCCGCTCCGCCTCGCTTCCTCCCTTTGTCCTGCAGCAGGCCGTGAGCAGAGAAGGACAACAGAAAAAGTTATCTGTAAAACAGAAGCATCCTCAACACCGTCCTCCCCCCATCCTTCCCTCATCGTTTTAATGATTGAACCACCCCTCTTATTGTATTTGGACGCTCCTCATGTTTCACTCCGAGGCGAAGTATGGCCCTCGCCTGCATATGTACCTGTGCCACGTTAGCTCCCATGATGAAGTCCACCCGGCAGACGCGCTTCGCGCGCAGGATGGGTACTCGTGCGGATGGGTCTCGCGGAAACACGCATCGTACCCGCAGGAGATGGGCTTCCGCTTTGACGGTATCGTGTTGGCAAACACCCTACGCATTCTCGCTAACGAAAACAAAATATCGTCGTGCATGGTCGTTTATGTCGCCGAGCCGACGGCACAAGAGGAGCAGGATGGCGTGTGCGGCCCGTATAGCAAGGCAGCCTTCAAGCGTCTTGGCCACGTCAGCTTCTCCAACAACGCGGCCAGTAACTACCAGGCGAGGGAGCTCAAGACCGTTGGCCTACAACGTTGTTGCACGTACCTGAAGCTGGTGTTGCGCAACCCCCATCCTAACGGCTACAACATTTTCCAGCAGGTCGGCGTTGTGGCCCTGGCAGTGTACGGAAATCTGCTGAAGAAGCTGCGGGACTGGATTGATACCCCACTCGCTATTCACGTCGGAGAGTGCGCCACGGTGCCACTGGATGAGATGATGCCCCCCACACACAACGAATACACCCCAGGCACGCCGGCGAGGGTGACCGGCAAGCTCTTCACCCGCATCAGCGAACTGGCTGCTATGAAGCAGAAGGCCGTGGAGGAGGAGGACTTTGATGCCGCGGAGGCACTCAGGCAGCAGATCATCACCATCGAGAACGGCGAGCGCGAGGTTGCACAGCTCGAACTAGAAAAACAGCGCGCCGTAGCGTTGGAGAACTACAAGCTAGCCAAGGAACTCAAGCTGCGTATTGAGACCCTCCGAGTGGAAAACGAGAAGATCGCCGCTGCCCCGCCAAAAACAGCACCGTCCGCCATGGCTGCGACAGATGCTTTTCCATCACCGCCGCAGCACCGCTCCCCCACAGTAGGCGCGTCAGACAGCGCCGCAGCGCAGGAAAAAGGCAACGGCACCGCCTCCTCACGCCCCGTGCAGGGGGGATGGAACGCGCATGACGAGGTAGTAGTAGGCGGCAAGGGCTACTATGACCTCTCCGACGCCACAGGTGGCTTGACGGGCAAGCAGCCAAGCGCCCGGAACGGCGCTGACGAGGACGAGGTACCGCTCTCCGGCGACGGCGCCGCCTGGGAGGTCGCCCTCAACACCGCCATCAAGCGCGTCTCGACGGCGCCGGCCGGGCCATCGCCACTCACTGGAGACGCCGCCGCAGCAGCTAAGCCTTACACAAAGGACCTTGGTGTGTACTGCGTAGCTTGCCTGTTTAGCCGAAAGGGGCAGCAGCGGGAGGCGGCCTTGCGTGGCGCCGTGTCGAGTGACGGCTGCCAAGCCCTAGCCTCCCATAGCATTGCTGCATGGACGCAGCTGGTGCTGTACATGTCTGTCAAGGGCTACGGTGTCGGGGACCAGGTGGCAGGTGCTGCCATCGCAGCCTGCAACGCTCTGACAAAGATTGTGCAAGGCAAGCTGCCCGGAGCCTCGGCAAACCAGGTCGCCGAGTCTGTCACCAAGGTGCTTCCAGAGCTGACGGCGCGACTCGGCGAGTCAAACGCGCGCGTTCAAGAGAGCGTAGAGAAGACAGTGGTTGCTGTCGCCCGCTCCCCGCTCGGCCATCGCCGCATCGTGGAGTTGCTGCTGGTGGACCCGGACAAGCAAAACAAGAAGCCTGCCAGCGTCCGCGCGCATGTGTCGCGCATTAACATTCTCAGCACCTTTGTGGATGAGTTTGGACTTGCACGCAACGCTCCCGATGGCCTGGACACGCACAGCTTGTGCTCCATGGTGCTGCTGCCCAGCCTTCAGCACTTCAACGCCGATGTGCGGCTGGCCGCGGTGGATCTGTTGGCCAAGTTGCTCTTCCTGGACCCTAGCTCCACGAGCGGCTACCTGGAGGACATCAAGCCGGTTCAGCAGGCACTCATCGAGGAGCAGTTGGAGCAGTACAAGCAGAGCCAGCTCGCTGCTGGCAGCATTGCGCGAAAGGTGTCGGACATGCAAGTGGACACAGTGGCTGTCCAGTCGCGCGGCAGGGGCAGTCCAGTCTCACCCCAGGCACAGCCCCAGCGTTCATCGGCGCCTCGTGCGAGAGAGGCGAGTGCCGCTGCCGCTGAAGAGGCCGATCCTCGCGTCCACACTGCGCCGCTCTTGCAGCAGGCGCCTGCGCTGATAGGCGCGATCGAATACCGCCGGCTGCGTACGTGCCAGTTCTGCGGCGAGTACAATTCAAGCTTTAATGAGCATAACTTGGACCTGCACTACGTAAGTGCCTGTCCGATGCTCTGCCCGTGCCCGCTGTGCGACCAGGTGACAGAAATATGCCAGCTGCAGCAGCACTTGGTGACCGAGTGTGAGAAGCGGCGGCTGGTGCGCGAGTGCCCTCGATGCCACGAGGCAGTCCGCGCAACAGAGTACAACGAGCACCTTGCGGCGAAGAAGTGCATCGAGGCAGTGCCGACGTACAGCGTGTGCCCACTGTGCCACGAGCGCTTCAAGAACAGCATAGACGAGTGGCGCCACCATCTTGCCTCAAGTCCTGGTTGCCCAAACAACCCGCGATGCTACGACGGCTCCGGACTCGCCATGTAACTCCCCTGAGACTCCTCTTTCTCTCACTGTGGCTCTGCGAAGCCAGGAAATGGTGGAGGGGCTCGGAGCAGATCGACGCTGCACGCCTGCCCCGGCGAGTGTGCCTTGTACCCCACCCCCTTTCTCACAATGGGGATGACTGACTCGCTTGTAGTGTGCTCGCCTTCCTCCTATGCCCTTGAGCACCTCTTTTTTTTTGTATGTCTTTCTTCCACCCGAGGAGGGGCCGGATGCAGCCGTGGGTTGCAGCTGAGGCGGGTGACTTGTGGTTGTATCTCCGCCTGTGTTGCTGACATGTTTGTGGATGGGATCTGGATACGCTGTAGCAGCATCCGCGCAGCAACTTGTTCTCTCTGTGTGTGTTATCTGTGGCATGGAAACCGTTGTCGTTTTTTTTTTCGTTGCTTGTCGTTGTTTAGTCTTTTTTTTCTCTGCGTGATTTGAACCTGCTAAGTGATCTACGACACTGCTAGTGGGATATCCGCCTTGCAGATTTCTGTGTACCTGTACAGTCTGTTTTGTGTGCTCGTCCGTGTGGGTTTATGTGCACACGAGCTGCTGCAACGCCCTCTTCCCGGCCTCCTCGGCATTTGTCATCGCCCTTCCCTTGCTTGTTCATCTTCCATTCCTCCCTCCGCCTTTTCCCCTCCCTCACCTCACGCACACCGAGACTTGCTCGCTTTTTTTTTTGATAGATGTGCGTGTAATCTTCCCTGATGACGAGGAACGCCTCAGTGCGTGGTATCCGCGGTCCAGTACCCCCACTCTGTGGGAATGCCGAGCAGCCGCCCGCCCCTGTCCCCCGCCAGTGCCGAGGCACTTCTGCTGCTGATAGGGCCAGGCACCTACGGCGTGTGGGAGGTCAGAGCGACTTATCGCTACTGATGTCGGCGGCCGGGTGCTGGATGGCGCTGCGCCGGAGCGACCTGTGATTGTGAGCATATTTGTGCCATCCATATGATGGCTAGAGTGTGAGCGTGACTCGAGCGTATTTCGCCCGGCCCTCACTGCCCTGCTAGCGAGGGCGCTTGTGTGCCACCCGGAGGGTGATGCGCCGGGTGGCGAGCAGCACAATGGGAAGCGACTGTGAGGCAGCCTGCTTGGTGGGCGGGTGGGCAGAGTTTGAGGCAGAGACGGCGCTCCGATGACTGTGTCGGCGCATTGCTGTAACGCGCTTCTAGCGCTGCTTCGCACCGCGCGGAATGGGGGCCTGTGACAGGCTGTGAGGGGTAGGGTGGAGTGGAGCTCGTGCTGTATGGCGGAGGATGGGCGCGCCGGGAAAAGAGCCTTTCTTGTGTGAAACGAACTCGGTGCAGCCTCTGCTTTCTTTTCTGCTTGCCTTCTTTTTAGGTGTTGGCTTTTGTGCGTTTACGGACTGGCTTGATCGCTGTGCAAATGACGGTGTGGTGTGGATGAGGTGTTGAGGACGTGGCTGGGGCGATTTGATGTGGGAGGTAAAAAAGGGAATGCATCACGCTAACCTTCTCCGCCATGCAGAGGCTTAGGAGGGGATGAGGAGAAAAAGAAAATGCAGAGCTGCGCATACCGACACACCCGACGCTTGCGATGCGTCTCTGTGTGTGTGCTCTCTGCTAGTGCGCCGTGTACCACCCGCACGAACTCACAGAATGGAATGTTATGCAACAAGTAAATAGAAAAAAAAACAGGAATAGCAAGCTCAACATGATCAGGGAAGGGTCCTGCAGTGCTACACGGGGTCGCCGCGCCTTCGGTCTGTTTCAGTTGTTGTTCCGTGGGTGTCTCCTCTACCCTCTTTTCTGTAGTGATCCTCACAACCCCCGGCCCCCCGCTACCAGACGCACGTTGTGAGGGCTGAGAGTGGGCGAGTGCTTACAGCTGTTGCGTACTCGCGGCCGACATTTGGCTGCCATCCTCCACTATTCAGCATCATGGTAGGTTCTTGCAGTGTATGTAGAGTTCAGCCCCCGCTGCCCTACCGGGCTCACTGGAAGTAGAGGGGTCTCTACGTGTCGAACCCATGCGCAGAGAGTGGCCAGAATTCTCCTGCTTACTGGCTGTAGCATTTATTCTGGACCTCGTGTATGCTCACCACCGACAACCTTCTCTGCAACCTCCCGCACTCGCCACGCCGCCTCCACACATACCTACTCGCTTTGTGGGTTGTCAACACACCTGCCATGATCACCTGCAGCGAAAAGAAGAAACATAGTTTCGAACACATACGTATACAGGATCTCAAAAAAAAAGTGTTGTGCGTTGACCACGACACCTCTCTCTTTTTCCCTCGTTCTGCGCGCAGTGTCTCTCCGTCTTTCCGGGCACCTCCGCTACTTTCCTGTACACCGCCCTCCCTCTCTCTTGTGTGCAACTGCGCATTTTTGTCTCCCCACTTCACTGTTGCCCTCGCGTTTTCGCAGCTTCGATAACGGAGCGACTCGGACGAACAATCACACGACACCAGCAAGACCCCCACAGAGCGCATGATGAGTCTGTCGCCGAGTCGTGGTGGCCCGCAGGCCGCCGGGACCACTGCTGTGGAGACGGAGGTGCAGGAACTGCTTTCGCGGGAGCTGTCCTCGCGCAATGCGGATGGCGATCCGGATGCCACGGCCCTTCTCGTCGAGCACATCCGCCGTGGCAACGGTGGCGCTGTCCTCGAGGGGATCCGTCAGAACTTCAAGTACAACCCGCCCGCGACGCAGATCTGCATGGTGACTGTGATGGATCAGTGCCTCATGCATAGCGGTCCGCAGTTTGCTGTGATGCTGTCGTCGGAGAAGTGGACGGATCGTCTGTTCAAGGTCGCCAAGACGACCACTGCGAATGAGGTGCGCGAGAAGATTATCTGCACTGTCATCAAGTGGTACCAGCGCTACCACACGAGCGGCCACCAACGTCTGATGCAGCGCTTTCAGCAGAGCCGCGTCCTCGGTGAGCCGTTTCAGCGTATCTTCACCAGGATGGTCAAGGACCAGCAGCAGCCGCGTTCTACTAAGTCTCCTCAACGCGACTTCACCACCCTCAACGCAGCCAACCGCAACGAAATCCTCGACACGGAGGAGACGATTCTGCTGGAGTGTCAGGGCGATCTGGCCTCTCTCGAGTACGCACTGGAGCATCCGCAGATTCTCCCGGATACCGAGATTGCAAACGAATGCAAGGAGCACAAGCTGGTGTGCATGCGCATGCTCGAGTCCGGACAGCACGAGCGCATCGCAACTGAACTGATGAGTCTTATCGAACGTTTTTCCGAGGCTCTGAGCCTGTTCGAGGCGATGACCGGCATCGACGTCGGCGAGGGCGATGCCGCCAAGCGGCGCGCCATGGCCGACAAGGATTTGGAGGAGACGGATAGCGACGACGACGACGAGCAGCGGCTGCTGCGCCAGCGCCGCAGAGGTGTCAAGCGTGCTGATGCGACTGCGGTGATGATGCAGGCACAACAGGAGACGGAGAACTTGGTTAACCGCGAGCGCACGGAGGCGCTGCAGCTGCGAGCGCAGCTGGAGGAGCTGCGCCAGAAGCACGAGGAACTGCAGAACAAGTACAAGGACGCCAAGGCGAAGAACAAGGAGGCCGTGGGCATGCTGGAGCAGTACGCCCAGCGCGTGGAGATGCTGGAGACGGGTGCCAACGGAGCCAACTCCCACCTATCACCTCTGCCAGTGCTGGGTGCCACCTCGCTTGGCGCGCTGGGCTCTGCTGCCGGTAAAGGCTCCATGTCACCGGCGCTCACCGCAAACATGCGCAGCTTCTTGGCAGCTGTTCGCAAGTCCCTGCGCGAAATCAAGGAGGTGTACTGCACTGACCTCTCTCAGCAGGGCCGATATTATTCAGCGCAGATTTCGAACGCCATGGCCGCCATGATCCAAGCGAGCGACATGGACCGCGAGGCCGACCGCAAGGCACTGCAGTGGACGCAGGAGCTGTACAGGCGGGAGGTGAAGCTGCGCAAACAGTACTACAATACCATTCAGGAGCTGAAGGGCAACATCCGCGTGTATTGCCGTGTGCGGCCGATGCTGCCTAAGGAGATCGAGGGCGGCTACTCGGACGTCATGTCGTACCCCACGCAGGACGAGGTGAGGTTCATCGACGCGAGCGGGCGGCCGAAGCTCTTCGAGTTCGACGAGGTATACCCGCCGACGGCGCCGCAAGCGCGCGTGTTTGAGGACACAGCCCCGCTTATCGATAGCGTCGTCGACGGTTTCAACGTCTGCATCTTTGCCTACGGCCAAACAGGCAGCGGCAAGACCTTCACGATGAACGGCACTGAGGGCGAGAACAAGGGCATCAACACCCGTGCACTCGAAAGGCTCTTCGAGATCATCGAGGAGCGCAAGGAGACGGAGGCTTCTACCGTGACGGTGTCGGTGTTGGAGATTTACTGCGAGCAGATCCGCGACCTGCTGGCCACGAAGAAGGAGGCGGCCGGGCTGACGTACGAGGTGAAGCAGGGCGGGCCGTACGGCACGTATGTGACGAACCTCAAGGAGGTGCCGGTGACGTCTGCGGGGGACATTGACGGCATCATGGCGACCGCGCAGACGCACCGCAGCGAGGGCATGACAAACATGAACGAACACTCGTCGCGGTCACACATGCTTCTGTATATCATCGTGCGGACCACGAACAAGCAGACGAACATGCAGGGCTACGGCAAGCTATCGCTGATCGACTTGGCCGGTAGTGAGCGCGTGGACAAGAGCGGCGCGGAAGGCCAGCGACTCAAGGAGGCCGTGGCGATCAACAAGTCGCTGTCGGCACTTGGTGATGTGATTGCTGGACTCGCTCAGAACTCCAAGCACGTGCCCTTCCGCAACTCTGCCCTCACCTTCCTGCTCCAGGACTCCATGGCCGGGCAGGCAAAGGTGCTCATGTTTGTCTGCGTGAGCCCGGCTAGCTACAACGCCAGTGAGTCTAGCAGCTCGCTGCTCTTTGCCTCTCGTGCCCGCGGCGTCGCCTTTGGCCAGATCAAGAAGAACGCCACGACAGAGAAGGCATCGTAAGTGGTAGAGGGCCGTAGGGAGGGAAGCGAAAAAGAATGAATGAGATATTGACACACGCGAAAAGTGGCGTGAGATCGAGGGCGAGGGACATAGGATCAGGAAAGGATGCGCGTGAGCACACCGAGGGGCGAAACTTGGTGGCTGGCATTCGAACTTGCTCATGCTATTGCTGTGCTGTGTATGTCTTTTCGGTCCCTTCTCTCCCACTTCTTTCGAGTTTGTCTCCTCTGCTTCAACCATTGCGCGGAGAGGGGCGTGCGTGGTGGCCTCTCTTCCCCTTGCTCTGGGGGTCTGTTGTGCGCACGTGTGCAGTAGTGTCGGAACGCGTTAAATATGATGCTTAGAGAAACAGGAGAAGGGAAGATCGCTGCGGAAGCGAAAAGGAAAGACAGATGAGTATATACAACCCGCCACCTGCACCTCCACTTCCCTTCAATACCTTCCCCGCCTTCCCCCTCCTTCCCCGTGCTCTCACACGCACACACGAAGGCACAGGCCGATACCTTCCTCCTCCTCCTCTCGCTTCTCCCGTTTCTCCGCGGCTCAACTTGCGTGGCGGTTCCCCTCTTCCTGTGTGACTTTGTCAGAAGGTGAGGGGTGGGGGGGGCGTAGCGCCAGTTTATCTGTTCTTGCGTCAGCGGTTGCACGGCTCTCTTGCCCAACAGATTGCTTTCCTTCCCCCTCCCGCCGCGCATGTGTTGCGGTCTTGCTGCTCGCTCTCGTTCTTTGTATCGTTGCTTGCCTTTCTTCTCTCTCGTGGCTTTTTTCTCGCATTTCTGCTTGTTGTTTGCGGTCGAACGTTTTTCTATTGTTTCACTCCCCACTGGCGGTTGTGTTTAGCTCTCTGTTCTCTCTCTTTGTGTATGTGTGTCACGCCCGTGCGCTTGGTCTGTTGTCTTCAGTGCCGCACCTCTCCCTCTCACAAACTCGCCCTCATCTTTCCCGTCCTTTTTTTTTCGGGCCTCTCAGTTCCCTCTTGCCTTTACTTCCCTTTTTGTTGTGCGTGCGTGTGTGCTCCTCGTATGCATTTCGGTACTGATTCGACTTGCTGGTGTGCTTGCGTGTGGCTTGCGTTTTTTCTGATCTGTTATGCGACGTTTTTCGCTCTTCTTATGATGCTTGTGTGCTTGCTGTGTGTGTGTCTGTCGTTCTTCTTCGGTTTCGAATCGAGTATGGCAAGTGAAGTGGCTCTGTTCAAAAACGAAGAAATCGACGAAAGAAGGAGAGGGGCGAAAAGGATATATATATATATTTATAACTATATATACATCAGTAGGCCGTGTTACTTATCCGACGTCCACGCACACGTCCGTCTCACATGGGTGTTTGAGTAGCACGCAGCAACAGGCATAAAAATCGCCGATGTGTAAGCGATCTAGTCGCCTCCGCTTTCTGTTGCTTTTTCTTTTTCGCTCTCCGGTGCACAAGACAAGTTAGAGGCTAGAATGCGTGTGCGTCTGCCTTTGTCGCCTGCGGGAAAAGCTATAGGTGACGTAGAAAGTAACGATACACGGGAACAAACACCTTGAACAGTGCACATCTGTTCGGCGGACGGCGTTGGGTCGCTCCTCGCCTCCTCAAGCGCAAGGAAAGGGTTGGTTGATCACGTCGATGCGTTGGCCGTGCTCTGTGCAGCTCTCTTTCTGCTCGGCGTGCGCTCTTGCGAGGCTCGGATCCTCTTCCCTAGGCTTTGGGCTCAGACGCTGACGTTCGACGTACACCTGTGCGGTCATTGCCCCCCCCCCACCCTGTGTTCTCCCCTACTCCCCCAAAACTCAACAAGGCGCGTGAAATGGTTCACACGGGCTCCTTTTTCATATCCTCCTCCCTCTCCCTGTCTTCCTGTTGCCTCTCGCTCTGCACGCAACTACAAAGTATATCCGAAAGCAAACAAAACACACACACAGACTCATATACCCCCCCTCCACACACACACACACACAAAGAAGAAGCACGGAAAGTCAACCATAGCAAGAAAAAGCAGTTCTTACCATTATCCATCCCTGCAGCAAGAGAGAGAGACAGCGGGAGACTCCCTCCCCCTCCCCCACACACACTCTCCCGTGTGCTCTGTCCGAATCAGCGCACACACACACACGTTTCCCCTCACCACTTCAGACAGGTCCAGAGCACAGATCAACTTTCAATTCGCCCTTTTTCTACCCCCCCTCCGACAACAACAGAAGAGAAAACAAGATTGAAGTTACTTGCATCGCAAGGACGCACAAGACAGCCTACTTATTGCCGCACCCCACGCCTCTCCGTCTGTCCGCCACTGCTACTTGATAGCGCATTTTGCTGTTTTTGTGCGTGCTTGCGTTTGTGCTTGTCTGCCTGTCTCGTATCTGCCTGTCCGTCAAAACTTTTATTTTTGGGAGCTGATTCTCGTGTCATCGGTATCTTTCCATTTTCCTCATACACAGATACACACAATCCCCCTCCCCCATCGCGGCCCCTCACCTCTTCATCCTGCTGGCGTCTTTCGAGCCCCGCACTACCACCACCACCATCACCCAACCCACTCTCTCTGGCTCACTCCCTCTGCATCTCTCTATATCTGTGCCATTCACTTTGAAACAAAGCGGTGCTTCTTCTCCCTCCCCACTCGCCTTCCTTTCTGCCCCCTTTTTTTGCTCTCCTTGTCAGTGTTGTGCTCCCTTTTTCGTGTGTGCCTTCGTTTTCTCTGTGTCTTGCGTGCGCCTCTCAGCCGATTCTGCGTTGCCACTCTCTCTCTCTCTCGCTCTTCGTTTTTTTTTTATGTTTGCTCACTTGCCTCCCTTTCGTTTGTGGGTCTCTCTCGCGTTATCTCTTTGCACTTTTCACTCTCATCTCTGCTTGGCCGGTCTTTCGGGTTCACAAGAATTTGTCTATTTTGCCTTCGCTGTTGCCGTTGGTGCTGACGCTGGTGCACCGCCCGTTGTTTTCACCCTCCCTCTCCCTTTCCCGTTAGTCTTTTCTCGTTCTAGCCCTCTCTGTTTCTCTCTCGCATCATCTCTGTCCGTCTACCTTGTTGTCGTCTGGCAATTGATTGCCATTACCTCGTTATTGTTGCTCTCGGCCTTTTCATCATCGCTTGTGCGCACGCGTGTGTGTGACTCTCTCTATATCTGCTTCGACCACGTTTGAAATTGCAAGCGTGTCTCCCCGAGCAATCTCTCCATCAGTCTCTCTCTCCTTGTCAGAGTGGGTCTCCTTCTTGTCGTTGTCTGCGCGCTGGCACTGGCGCCTCAGTTTGTGTGCTCGTGCGTGCGCTGTCTTGTATGGTTGCGCGCGTGGGAAGGTACGAAAAAAGGAGAACGTAAAGAGAAAGAGCGAAGGACGGCCTTTCTCCCTCCACACTTCCCTTCCCTCCCCCTGCCCCCGTGTCTTGTTTGCCTTGCGTAGCACGGCTGTGCTTCTTTGTCTTTTTGAACCGGAAGTGCCTTCTATACACACGCCCCGCCCTTTTCTGCGACTCGTCAACGCCATTCCTTTGTGCCCTTGTTCTTTTTCTTTTCTTGTTTTCGTCGACGGCGCCTGTTGCCCGCATCCCTTTCTCTCTCTCAATCCCGCCATCTGTGCCTGTTGCCTGTGCCTTGCCTGACTGTTCTCATCCCCTCCCTTCGCTCTCGTCGAACCACAGCAGCGTAGCCGATAGCTTGAGGACAAGCACAGTGCCGTGGGCCACAAGCCGCTAGCTCCGCTCCAAAATCCAAAAAGAGGAAATCGCTACACGGCGCATATCCTCCTAGCGATCTCACACGAACTCAAACGCCCCTTCACACCTCCAACCCGCTCATCACCGACATTACCGACCACCTCAGGCGCAATTCCATCCGAAGCGAAACAGTCGAACGAATACACATAGACACGCACACACACACACACACACACACACACACACACATAGGAACAGCAGCAGCGCCGCGTTGTCGCGCTGACATACGCGCACAAAGAAAAAGGCGAAGCAACGAAACGAAAAAAAAAACGAACAGCAAAGGGCAGGGCGACAGATCCCACATCAGGTAATCAGAAAAGCAGGAAGAAAGCGTTAAGTGAAAACGCGATACCGCAGGAGTCGTAGAACAAAACAAAGAACGAAAACGAAAAGAGGGAGAAGAACAGCGGGGCTTTACACAGACACATTCACGTACTCAAAGTAGTGTGCGCCGAAAAGAGAGATCAGGTCCCCTTGTCTTCTTTTTTTTTGCGCATCTGAACAAACTATACAGGAACTTGTACATACTAGTGTTGGTATTTTCTCTTCCTCTGGCGCCTCTTTTTCTCTTGGCGTTGTCTTCTCTCCGCTTGTCAGTGCAGAGTCGCCTGCCATTCACTCTCCCCTCCTCCTCTTGTATATTGTGCCTTGTGACTCTCTCCCTCTCGGAGTTTGTGTGGACGTTCGGTGATCTCTTTCGACAACCCCTCTTTTGTTTTGCGTGCCGGGTTTTCTCTCGTAGCTTCGCTCTTTTCACGCGTTTTTTTTTTGGCTTTTCCTCTTCCTCTTGAGCATACACCGTTGCCACGGCGCGTGTGTGTCGGTGTGGCCGCATCGTTTCTGTCCACTCTGCCTCTGCCTCTCTGTACGTCTGTGTGTCGACGGGATTCGATTGCTTTCTTCGCTGGACCTCTTCTCCTCTCCCTCACTCTCCTCTTCCGCTCTGCATCTCTCCTGCCACTGTGGCACTCGAGGGTGTCACTCTTTTTGGTTGTTCGCCTCTTTGTTGTCTCCCTCTGCAGCATTGTGTGCTGACCGGTCGTCTGTTGTGTGTGCGCTGCTGTGTGGCGTCGTCCCTGTTCCTCGTTTACTGTTCTTTTTTTTTCTACACCACACTTTCCGTTCTTCGCATTCGTTTCTCCTCTTTCCTCTCTACGCCCCCTCTTCATCTGAGCGGTTTCAAGGATTGTGCGGCTTGCCTCTCTCTCTCTTTCTTCCCTCTCCGCCTTGCCTGCACTGATAAGAACGCACACATATATATATGTATACAGCTCCCTCTATCTCGTTCTCTTCTTTTGCTTGTTTTTTTTTCGTAATCCGCACATAAAGCTCACGCCAAGTTGCTTTATCTCTAGTAGAGACAGAGAAGACGAAAAACGAAGTAGAGAAAAGTAAGCACGAAAGAGAGGCGGAAACTGCTCTCGTTGACTTAGGCCACCACCACCATCACCACCCTTTCCATCTCTCTGGCTGTGCATCTATCCTCTCCTTAGTGGTGGCGTTACTGTGTAAGCTGCTGCAGGTCATCTCTTTACGTCCTCTCTATTTCTCTCCGTCCCCTTCGGCTCCTTTGCCTCTGCGCGTGCGCGTGTGTTTTTGTTTCATTCTTTTTTCCCTTTTTTGCCCTCTCCCCCTTCCCCTCTCCTCCCCCTCCCCCACCCACGCAAACACACACTCACGCCCCACATCGGTCTCCCTCCCTCCCTCTCCCTCTGCCATCATCTGTGGGCCTCCTTTCTTTGTCGCTCGCTCTTCCCTTTTTTTTTCTCCCTCTTTCACAGGATCACCTTTTAATATAAAGACACAACGAAGCAACGAGCGGAATAGAAAGGAAAACAGCCTCACTGTACACACAAGTACAGACACACACACACGGACACGGAGCACCCAACCGCATATCATCACGCCAATTATATTGTTTTCTTCTGTTGTTCGTGTGAGTCTTCTTTCCTTGCACGCCGTTTTCATCTCTTTTCTTTCCAAGTTTATGCAAGGCTGACACTACGCTCTATTTATCACCTCTCCTTCCCCCCTCTTGACTCTGCCTCTCTTTCTCTCGCTTTTTCTTCTTGGCGTTGCCAGTCTTATACCTCTTGCTCTTGTCGGTGGCCTCGTGTTTGTGTGCGTGTGTGTCTGCCTGTGTGTTCTGTTCGTTGTTCGCTGTCCTCCACACACCTCTCTTTGCGTCTTATTTTTCTTTCTTAGTCGCTTGCTTTCAAGAGCAGCTGCTCTGTATTTGTTGTTGCTGCTGTCTTCGTTCCCCTGTTCATCTTCGTTTCTCTGCTGCTGCTTGACTTTCTATCTGAAGGTGCACTGCGGTGGTGCTGCCGCCCTTAATTGTGGGTTGTTGCTTGTGCACGTGTGAGCAGCAAAGCATTCCATTCTCTTCTTTTCCATCGTTCTCCCTCTCTCCTCAGCACCAACCACGGAGAACGGAAAAGAGAGCCGTTCACGCTTCTGCTGTGTATGCGTGCCGCAGGTTTATCGTCGTAAGCGGTTTCATTGAGATACCACTCCGAATACTTTCATAGACGACGAGGGAAAAAAAACATAAGACACGCGCTCCACTCCTGCAAGTGTGTGTGTGTGGGCGCGCGCGCTGTTGTTGTTGAAGCGACGCCTTGATTGTTTTCGCGCTTCGCGCAGTGCTTGCTTTGCCTTCCGCCTCTTTGCGCTCCTCTGCTTTCTCCCGTTGCTCTTCCGGCTCATTGTGTGGGCGTGTTCACTTGGGTATTCGAGGAAAGGGGGGGGGTGCTCCGGCTCTCCTTTCCACATACGCACATACACAGCATATAGAGTGCAGAGGGTGCACTATAGAAACCAGGCGCGTCGGCGCCCGTGCGTCCGTGCATACATTCGCTTTGAGAGCGGCGCATAATCATTGGTGTCTCTTCCGCATAATTCTTGTTGCTGCCGCTGCTTTTATTATTAGGCCCGCTATCGTTGTGCGCGCGTGATTGGGGGAATTTGGCGTTGGAAGTCCCCCTCCTTTTTTGGGGGTTTCTGTATCCAAGCGTGCATGCGTGTCTGTGTCCGTCTGCATCTGCGTTCGTGTGTGTCTCCTTTCCTTTCCCTCATCCTGTGATGGTGGGCTGATCTCTTCTCGCCTTTCTGTTCTTCTATTTATATTGCTGTCGACGTGATCCGGGATCGTCCTTCTGCATCATAGTATTGTCTCTTGTGTTGTTGATCATCATTTACGTTTGTTCTCGTCTTCATCCCACCCTCCCTTTCCGTGTTTGTGTGCGTGCGTGACGGCCCGCGCTTGCGTTCCTTCCATTTCGCTCGCTCTCTCTCGTTTTGTCGACACCAGTAACCGGCATCAGCTCGCCCTGCCTCGTCTCCAGGTCTTCTTTCCTTGAGAAACGTCTGCGTTCCCCCCCCCTCCCCCCGACTCCCCCCGCACCGCCTACACCGACAAGCGTCCCTTTTCTCCTGTGGGCACGCAGCAGTGAAGAAGATTTCCGCTGTTCCTGCGGGTTGCCTGCGCGTACGTGGCTGACACCCACACCGACACACCACTCTTCAGCGCGGGCTTTGTTGCACCCAGTTTTGTCCGTTGTGGCACTTGTTTTGTGTGTGCTTGCGTTAGTCTGTGCCGTTCTCTCGCTTCCTTCCTTTTCGCCTTTTCATCTTCCGCTCATTGCGTCTCCGTGTCTTCGCCTCGTCGCCGTCTTCGTCTCTTTCTCTGTCACCCTTCCCGTCTTTTTCGCTTCACCCGTTGCGTGTCGTCTTTTCTTTTTTTTTTCGCGTCGTCCGCGATTGCGTTGCGCCTCGTCGGGTGGTAGTGGTCGTGCCTGCTTCCGTGGTGCTGTCGAAGAGACGTTGACGATTATTTCGCCTGTTTCGTTCCCCATCGGCTTGCGCTGCGCACAACTGCGGCGAAGGAGTGCGCCCCCTTTTTTGGTGCGTTCTCGCCCTGTTCTTTCGGATCGTCTTTCTGTATCTTTGACGGCCGCCTCCCTCATCGCGTCACCATGGAGACGAATCGGCCACCTTCGACGGCGAAGTGGGTGAGCCGACGCACGCTTGACAGTCAGGCGAACAACCGCGAAAACAACGCAGGACTGACGCACCCGCGCGGGTCCAACTCAGACAAAAACCCGAACAGCGCGAATCATCACCACGGCGCGGAGAAGCGTAGGTATGGGCACGCCCCAGATGCTGTCATTGCGGCAATCGGTCGTGGCAGCGGCAGCGGCAATGCTGGCGGCGCCGCTGCCGCTGACAACTCGCCGTCCGCACCGTTCCACACGAACGGCGGCTGCGGCAATAACCGGTTTGGCATCTCAGGCAGTGGCCACGGCGGCGGTTGGGGCAGCAACGCTCCCAACTCACATGCCACAAACAACGAACTCAACCACCAGGGTAACACGTTTGCCACGAACACCGTTAACGCTCATGGACCACACAGCAACGGCAATAATAACGCCAATGGCGGTAGCCGTCGCGGCTATGGGGCCGGTGGTGGGTATGGAGAGGCGACAGAGCCGACAATCCCGCCACCGCCGCGAAGCGTGCAGATGGGGCAGGGCGCCTTGGCTGCCCAAGCCGCCGCGGCCACCTCGCGGGATTTTATTCCGCAGCCGCGCCACGCAAAGGCAAACAGCAGCGCCAGCAGCCACTCTCTGAAGTCGATGGAAGCATCACCGCCTCCTCCTGGCGCCGTGCCTTCTGTGCCTCCTGCCACCCACAGCCCTAGCTCGACCCCAGCGCTACGCTGGGGTTTCAACGCCACCCCAACACCACGCAGCGCGAACGGCGGCGCAGCAACGCCGAACGCACCCCCATTGGCTTATACTGCCGCCTCCCACTTCGACGCGCTGGCGGGGCTCCTCGCTCCCAAGTCAGCTACACCGTCGCCCCTCGCGAGCGCAGCAGACGGTGGTGGCCCCGAGGCAACGGTTGCTGCCCAAGCACCTCCGCCTTTCACGGCCGCACCGCTGGCGTTTACCACGACGGTGCCCTCCGTCAACGCCTCTCTCGCCTCCACCGCACCAGGCGCAGGTGCTCCAGCGCCACTGCGGTCGTTCGCCGCCACTAGCGCCGTGAATGTCGAGCCCTCGCCTCTCGATTCGTTTCACATCGGCGAAAACCTCAGCTTCGGCGCCTCCGCATTCGGCGGGTCGCTGCACTCGCAGCCGTCCGAGATTGAGACGCTGCTGGGCCAGGTGGAGCGCAGCGCGGGGACGCTGCCGGCGGGGGCGGCAGGTGAGCGCGTGATAGGCGGCTCGCTGCGCGAGCGGCGCTCCGTGACTGACTGGGGCATCGAGGAGGCGATCCGGACGGTGCTGCCGGGGATGGACGAGGACGAGAGCTCGGACAACATGCAGGGCCCGAATTTCTCTGGCGGCATCGCAGCCATCACCGGCAACTGGCACACGTCCGGCGATGTCGAGGCGCAACCTGTCGCCAGCGGTGGCGTCAGTGGCCTGCTGGCCGACTTCCCCACATCATTTGCTGCGTCCTTCTCAGAGCCTGCGAGCACGTTGCTGCAGTCGCCCTTCGCCGCAGATGCAGCCTCGAACACGATGGACAATCTTAGTCGGGCCTTCAGTACCGCTGCCCGCGTGGATTCCTGCTCCTTCACTACGTCGCCAGCCACCACGACGGCGACCCCGCTGCAGCGCCCTCCAACGTCGCCGGGGGTGCGGCTGCCAAATCGCGTCACACCGGTAGAGTCAATGTCGATGCCGCCCTCGATGAGGGATTTGGCGCACCCTGGCGGCAACCCCTACACGGCTCCCACAGCGACGCAGCCGCCGCCGCCGCGGTCTGCCAAGTCGGAGGTCTCAGCGCGCGTCGAGGATCTGCCAGGCGCCGGGCAGGGCGGCAGCAGCGAATTCTTCAACCTCTACACCCTGCCGCCGCCAGCGACCACGTCTCCGTGGCTCTCGTCAGGGATCGGCGAGTCAGCGGCGCCGATGGCGCCTGTGAACCGCACAAGCGATTCCATGACCGCCAAGCTACCAGGGCACCGCTCGCCGCGCACGACTGCGGCTCGACCAGAGAGGCTGCAAGCGATCCCATTGAAAGAAGGGAGCATGAACAGCAACGGAGGGCTGACGACGACGACCGGCAGCACCACAAGCCCTGCTTTGGCGGCGGCCCGCCAGTCCAGCACCTCCAGCCACGGCGGCTCGGCGCCCAACACGCCGTCCCTGCGCAAGGAGCTCTCGACGCCGCTGTCAGGGAGCCGCTCGCAGCCCTACACGCCGGGCGGCTCGCGCCCGCAGCGCCCCTCCCTCTCCGCCCCTCTCGTCAACCGGCACACCATCACTCACATCTTCCGCGAGACGCCGCAGTCGCTGCGGCGCAGGGAGCGTATGGAGCACAACCACTATCACAGCGACCAGGCACTGTGCAAGGATTTCCACTGGCCCCCGCACGACGAGGCGGATGCAGAGCACATGCTGCGGGAGCGCAACGCGACAAAGCTGCTGCGTCACCTCACCATAATCAGCTTCTCCCGGCAGCACGTCAGCGGGGTGCAGGAGCTGTTCGACACGTGGGCCAAGAATGGCATTCCCGCGCCGGACATGGGCTTTGGCGCGTACTACTTCTACGTCAAAGAGAAGAGCGAGAAGCTACTGTGCATGAAGCACAACGGCCGAGGTGCCTCCCCGGGCCACGGCTACGGGCGGTGCGACTTTGAGAGTCGCCGCCCGTACAGCACGTGCCGCTACGAGCACGTGTGCCTCTTTTGTCGCTCTAAGGAGCACGGCTGGTTCGAGGAGGGCAAGTGCCAAGGCTACCAGCAGCTGCTGACTGAGATGGAGGAATTAGGGGTCACCGAGGAGGACGTTGTGACGCTGCTGAACGCGATGGAGAGGCCGGCGAAGCCAACGCGATCCAGGTAAAGCCCCACCTCTCCCCCGCACGCGCGCAGCCATCTTTCGTGTGGCAATCAGCGACGCTCTTCGCATATATGCTTATCGGTCGCGCTCCTCTGACAGACGCCACGCACGCACGTACTAGGCGCCTCGTCGAGCTCGCCCCTGTCCGTCACGTACGTCTGCAGGGTCGAGGAACGTTGCGGTTAGGCGGCGCATTGTGGAGAACATTTTTGCTTTCCTCTTTTTTTTCTTGGTTACCGCGCATTCATGCAGGCCCCTGTGTATTCGCGCGTGCGTGCGTGTGCATGATCGTCCTTCTTAGCCGAAAACGTGTATGTAAAGGTGTACATCAAGGGTGGGATGTGTACGCACCCGTATATTTATCTATGTAATCTGTGGTGTGTTTAGTTGCGTGATTCGTTGTCATGGATGCCGTTGCCGCCTTTTGATGATCATACCGTTGTGTGTGCGTATGCCTGTACGCGTATGTGTTACCGCGTTGCGATCGCAACGGCGTCCTTTTCTATACCTTTCTGTATATATAGCGTCGCGCTGGCGTGTGTACACCTTCCTCGCTTTTTCTTCGCTGCCTTCGTCGTTCCTGCGCCTTGTTGGGTGCCGCCGTTTTCTCCTCGGCGGCAGCTGTGCGAGCGGCTTCTATCACCCTTGTTGCGCGCACGCGCTTTAAGACTCTCTTCCGCATTTTGCTCTATCTCTGGCCATTCGACGTCTTCCCCTCTCTCCTTTTTCACCGTGTGATGTTTCTGTCGTTGCAAGGGCCGAGCAGCGCTCATTTTGTGTTGTTTCCTTTTGTTGTTTGCTGCGAGCCACGGTGTGGCCTTCTGTGCCCCCGGCGTTTGCTAGCTCTCCCTCTCCGTTTCTCTCGCCTTGCACACGTTGCTCTACTTTCAGGCCGCTGTGGCATCTCTCTCTTCCATTTTTGTCGTGGTACTGCCGTTGGTATCGCCTGGTTGCGCCTACAGATGTGTGTGTGTGTGTGTTTGTGAGCGTCTTGTCTACCTGCGTTTTCTGTCTTTCTGATCAGTGACGGCAATAGACTTGAGATTCTTCGCTTTTTTTTCGCGTTCTCTCTTCTCATCGATACGTACTGCTGTTTTGTTTTTTCTTCAAGTGCTCTGATACTCACGGAGACTCTTCCTGCCACACGATAGCCAACACACGCACCGACCCCCCCCCCCACACACACACACCCGTCCTACTAGGAGGCTCAATCCAGCTTGTACAGGTACTCGGTCCCTCTTTTTTTCTTTTGATTTCTTTTGAATGCTATGCTCGAAGGCGAGTTGGACCTGTTATGTCTGTGTGGTGTTGTCGAGCCACTGCAGCTGCTACTGCTTCTTTGTTGCTGTGCTCACCATCGCTCATCCATCTCCTCCCCCTCCCGTTCACTCCCTCCTGTGGTCCGACTCTCTCTGTCTCTGCCTCTTTTCTTTACCTCTTCTTCCTCTAGATCTCTAAGCTCTGATTTTCTTTGCTGCTTCACGATTCCCGAACCTTTTTGTGTGCTCTTGTCGACTTCTTTTCTGTGTCACCGGTGCTGTCCCGTCACATACTCCACCACCGCTTGTGTGTCTTTGCGTGGCTGCCGCTGCCGCTGCCTCTTCCCCTGTTTCTTTACGGGTTTCTGCAGTGCCCAGCGTCTCTTCTTCAAGTGCGCGTGCGCTTGCGGGCATCGTGGGTGGTTTACGTGTTCCACCTCGAGAAACACAACGCTGTTATATGTGTGTGTGTGCATGTCAGTGCCTGTGTCTAGGCATGCAAGATGGTTTTCCGTTGATACAGAGAGTGCCCGTCACCTTCTTGACATGTTTGCCTCTCCATCCCTCTTGCCCCCTAATGTGCTGTGAACGCTCGCTCTAACGCTTGTGTTTTGCCGTGTATCGCGGATGTGCGGATGTGACTCACCTTTTCCCTCTTGCTCCTGCCGGCGCGGCTGTTCTTGTGGCTGTTGCTTCATAGTGGCAATGTCGCCGGAGTAGAGAACAGCATCTCTGGTGGGGGCTCTCTTCCTCCCTTCCCTGTCCTCTAGTGTGTGGCGCAGCTGGACTGTGTGACGTTGGCGGAGGCCGTTTATTTATGTTTAGCCTTTGCTTGTGTTCTTGTGTACGGGGTTGCGCGGTGTCGTGCACTGGGCACCTTTTCGCTCTCTCTCTCTGAGACCCCTCTCTGTATATATTTTCTGGCGTCTCGTGCTTGTGTGTGTGTGTATGTGATTCTATCTCTGCGTGCGCGCTTCGCCTACCTTGCCAATTTTTCCCCATCCCCTCCCTCTCTCGTGGCGCGTTGGTTTCGGTGTTTATAGTTTCCTCTATTGTGCCACCACACACACCACTCTCTCTGTTGCTCGCTTGCCACTCCCTTCTTCCCTCTTTTTGATGTTTCCGTGGCTTCTCACCTTCTTTTATTTCCACGTCATTTGCTTCTCTCGTCATGTGCGCCTCCGTGCCTGTTTCTTCGTTACGTGTGTGCGTGTGGTTGTCTCTTGTCTGGTCCCTCATCACCTCCTCCTGCCCGTTCTCCTGCATCTTCTGAGTCCTTCCCTCCCGAAGCGAATCGAGTGGCCAGATGATGCGCCCCCCCCCCTCTCTCTCTCCCTCCCACACATGCACGCAGCAACAACAACAACAGTGAACAACGCACGGGCAAAGAAAGAGCCGTAGCTGATGATTTAGCAGGGAGACGAGAGCACGGACAATTTGCCTAGCTCTCCTCCCCTTTCTGGCCAAGGCTGGACAATGGTGGCGCGCCTCTCTCACGTGCACGGGGTGGGGATGGGCACCGCGTCTCACCCTCTCCTATCTCTCTGACGTGTCCTCATGCCTGGGGGATGCACACATGCAGTGCATCTCAAGCTCTTCAAGTAAAAACAAAACGGCCAGAAACTGGCACCGATCAACCCTCACGTCTTCCCTTCTGCCTCTGCTCGACGTCACTCTTTTTTTTTTTCTGCACCACACAGCACATCCTCCATCCTTCCACCTGCGCCCCGGCCGTGTGCGGTGATGTGCCTTTGTACAGCCGATCAATGCATGCCGTCATGCGTGTATCTTGAGCATTTGCTTGCCTTTGCTTCTCTGGCCAGCCCTTTGCTTTTCTTTGCTTGGGCGCATCTTCTTTCTCTGCTCTGGTGGTGCCGCCACGTGGTGGTTTGCTTGCTTCGCTTGCAAGGCTGCTTTGCCGTTCTCTCTCTGTGTGCGCGTGTGCGACGCCGTCGCCGTCTCCATCCCCATCGTCCCCGTCGGCGCCGTCTCGTGCTGATCGCTGTTGCGTGCGTGAGAGCGGACGTGTGCAAAGCGGGGAAGGGTGAGTTCAACGGCGTCATCTCTCGCAGCGAGTCTTCGTCCCTCTTCCTCTTCCTCTTCTTGTCTGGTGCATTTTTTTTTTTTCGCGTTGCCGATGTCCATCTCGGGTGCGGCTCCCCCGGAGCCTCTGTGTGGGAGGGAGTCGGGCGGCAATGTACCAGGCAGTATGGAGGCGCTCATCAAGAAGCTTCACCCTCTCTACACTCAGCGCGTGCAGCCGCTAGAGGAGATGTACAGCTTCGACGTCTTCCGCCCCAGCTGGTATGAGGAGACAATCCTCAACGAACGCCCCTTCATTTCGCTGTTTGGTCCGTGGTCGGCTGGCAAGACCACCTTCATCAACTACCTCTTGCAGAGCAACCACTTGTGGACTGGGCCGCAGCCGACAACGGCAGAGTTCACGGTGGTGATGTACGGCAAAGAACCGGGCCCGGTTGCCGGCCAGGCGCTGGCCAACTCGAAGCATCTGCCGTTCAAGGGGCTTCTCGATTTTGGCGAGTCCTTCATCAGCAACCTTAAAGGCTTCCAGGCGCCCCATGCACTCCTGGAGCGCGTCACGCTCATCGACACTCCTGGCGTGCTGGAGAGCTCTAAGGACATTCACCAGCGCAAATACGACTACGTGAACGTGTGCCGCTGGTTTGCGGAGCGAAGCGACTTGATCTTCGTCTTTTTCGACCCCAGCAAGCTGGACGCCGGCGGGGAGCTTCGCCAGCTCTTTCAAACCTCCTTCAAGGGGATTGAGAATCGTCTCCGTCTCGTATTGAACAAGGCTGACACCATCTCCACCCAGGAGCTCATGCGGGTCTATGGCAGTTTGTTCTGGAACTTATCCAACTTCATCAACACAACGGAGCCGCCGCGAGTCTACGTTGGCAGCTTTTGGGATAAGCCGTACAGCCCAAACTCCTTCTCTCGTCTCTTCGCTGAGGAGAAGTTAGACCTGCTGCATGAGTTGCTCGACGTCATCCCGCAACAGGCGAGGGACAAGAAGATCGCGTCGCTCATTCGGCGAGCCAAGGAGGTGCTCGTGCACGCCGCCATCATTGGTGGCATCCGGGCCGACCTGCCAGTTCTCTTCGGCAGGTCCAAGGCGAAGAAAAAGGCCGCGGAGCAGCTGCCAAGGCGCTACGAACTCATCGGCGCTCGCTACAAGATGAACCACCGCGACTTTCCTCCTGTGCAGGCGTATCGGTCTTTTCTGGAGCGCTTCGACGTCGCGAAGTTCCCACCGCTGCAGAAAGCGGAGAAGGCTGGTCTCATCCGTGGCATTCAAGAGCTGATTGACACGATCCTGCCATCCATGCTGCGGCCAGTGTGCAACACCCGAGCTGCAAACCCGTTTGAGGAGGATAAGCAGACGGGCTTGCTGAGCATGTACCGCGATCACGTGTTCTTGCAGCGCGATGGTCGGTCTGGCATGCAGGGGGGCACTGACAAGGTCGCCGCCACCATGGGTGAGGGGATGCGCGACTCGGCGACCACGGGTCTGTCTTCCAGTGTTGCCGCCGCCCCCGCATCCGGCCCGTCGTCTCTACTTGGCCCCGGCACCGCAGTTACAGCACCTTCTGCGTCGCCATCCTTCACAGAGTCGCCTTCCCTCGCGATGGCTGCTTCTTCCACGGCTGCCGCCGCTCCGTCGCCGCCGCCGCCGCCATCATCAGCCGCGGCGACGTCGTCGCCAGCTGACATGCAAGCCATGATGGCGATAATGCAGCAGATGGTCGCATATCGGCAGCAGCAACAACAGCAAGACCGACAGAGCAGCAGTGCACCTGCGACCGTCAACTCACACGGGACACTATCCTCATCGTCCCCACAGACATCGGGAAATCCTGTTGAGTCCTCCGTTCCGGTGACCCCGCAAGAGTCGGACCTCAACAGCGAACCGTGCCCACCTACCGTGGTGCCTCAACCCGGCCTGTCCAACAACTGCGCTACCCAGGTTAATGCATGGGCTGGCGAGGACGTGTCAAAATCGCAACACTGAACCGAGCGCTGTGCTTCCTGCGTATCACAAGCTTGTCTCTCCCTATTCTCATTCTCGGCCAACAAGGAGGATCACTGATCTGCCGCTGTGGGCGCGTCTAACTTCTTCTTCCCTCTCTTCCTTCCTTTGCGCGTCTTCTTGTGTGCGGGTGTGCTCGCGGTCTCTCCGTGGTCTCCTCATGCTCACCCATGACGACACCACCTTGCTCAGTGTATGATGGTGCATGCCGTGTGGTAACGGCTCTTGGGGGATGGCAGGCGGGGTCAGAGTTTGGCTCCGCCACCCCTTCCTCCGCTCCTGTCTTTACGCGACCTCACTATCCCCTTTCTCCGTGGCGCTCCCCCGTTCGCTAGTCTCTCCCTCAACCGTTGCTTTTTTTTTTCTGTGCGCTGCCGCCTGGTCATGAAGACCTCGAATGGTGCGGCCAGGAGTTGGAGAGCGTTTGTCCACTGCCCTCGCTTTATGAGGTAGGGCGCCATCAGCGCAAGGCCCACCCCGCACTCCTGACGCACACAAATCGGAAGGGACTGAGGAGGGGCGGGGGGGCAACGAAGGGAGACGTTGATGCTGCACGTGTACCTAAAAGAGACGCCCTGGCCATCGCTGAGATGGGGTAGCGGGGGTGCGGACACACGCACCAACAAGTTCCAAAGAGGCTTTCTCAACTTTCACTGACGCTGCGCATGCGACGCCGCCACCGCTTCTGTCAAGGATGTGCGCAAGAGGCGGGGATGGGGGCATGCATGTGGGAATAAAGGGGAGAGGGTGTGCCGTTCCACCCTGTCCTCCGCTATCTTCACATGGCTGTCACGTTGAAGCCCCTTCCTGCGGGTGCTGTGTGACTTGAGTCTCAGCGCCGCACCACTAGCTTCTCACTGCTCTCCACACGTCGACCCCTCGGTTTCCACTTTCTACGCTTTTCTTCTCTTTGGTTGCTTCTGCATGTCGGGTCACATAAACTGCGACGGTTGCTACCTGCTGCTGCGCCCTACCGCGTGAACCACGTGCGTGCGCCTTCTGGCCGCATGACCACCTCGTTGTTGATACCGCAGACGACTGCATCGCTGGTGCGCGCAGACACAGACTGTAGTGCGTGGCGAATGAAGAGAGGAGAAAGGGCCGTCACACTCTCCCTCCCTCGTACCGCTCTGGCTTCTGGGCAGCGTGCAAGGCACCCATGCACCCACACACGCACAAATTTCAGCAACGCCCTTCCGTTGCCGCTGTTGTAACGGCCGCCACCCTACAGCCTCTGCTTTTCCAACGCTGTGTGGCTGTTTCGTCGCGAGGGAGAGGTGAGTGGGGGACGCCCACCACCAGCGATACCGCGAAGAGCATGCAGCGCAGCATCTCTCTTGCACCGCTTTCACTTCCTCCCTCATCCTGCGCTTATCGAGTGCGCGTGTACCGTGACGCACAGTTCCCTCACTCAGTGCTCGGCGGGACACGATGCGCGACGAAGTCCGTGATGATGGCCTACATGCAACGCCGCCGTCGAGCAGTTGTGACAGCCACAATGGCAGTCATGTCCTCCATGACCCAGAGCTGCTTGACTTGATGGAGGCTGCGGAGGATACGGCGCTGTTCTTCCGCGTTCGATCCGACTACAGCGAGGCACCGCCTTCCAACAATGAAATCGCTTTTAGCATGTCAGAGCAAAAGCCCACCGCCGCGAGCACAGACGGCCCGGCAACCGTCGATATACCTGCCGCAGCGTCGCTGCCTTGCCTGCCCACTTCGCTCCTCGTTGGCGGATCGCTGTTTGTGCGTGAGACTCCGGTGCCGTCGCCCGCTGCCATAGCGCACGGCAAGACGTCATCTCCCTTCGGAGCGGCGGGTGTCCCAGCTGGCTCGGTCCTCTGCCCTTTCACGCGCGGCTTTGTCTCCATGTGCTCGCCACACTGGGGCCACCTGTGCGCTGTCGGTTTCAGAGTTCGTATGTCGCTGCACGGTGGCAGGCGTGTGGTGCTACAGAAGCCGCACCTACTGCTAGCCCGCGCACGTCAGCTGCAGGATTGCACCATGCAAGACAGCCTCAGGATACCCAGCAAGTCGACGCAGCCTCACAGCGCCAGCTCTGCGAAGACGCTCAAGGGCTCTAGGTGCACGGAGACGAGAAAGAGGCGTCCAGCAGCGCTTTTCCAGATGTGGGGCTGGAGCCCGCACCTGCAGCAGACTCTCGGCGCCACATTGTGCTCGGCCCCACTGGAGAGCGTGGCCGCCTTCCGTGCTGCGGTAGAGGCAAATATGCTCACTGGAGGCTTCTGTAAAGGCGCACAACTCATACCAGTCGCGGGGGCTCGTGGCAGTCGTGCGGTGATGCCAGCTCCTTTCAGCTTAGGGCAGCGCACCACGTCCGTGAGAGATGGAACCCGAGAAGGACAGGCAGCGGCGCGCTGCCCGTGGAACACCCGATGCCGCGTCCTGCAGCCCCCCTCCTCCTTGAGGCTGGGCTGCTCGTCTACAAGCGCGGCCGCGTCGTGGGTCACCGCGTCGGCATCTGAGCCGATGGGATCGCCGCCGAAACTCCCGCATCCGTGGCATGCGTGGACAGAAGCCCACACGGACCGCCCCACGTTGCGGCTATTCGGCCTACCCGCCTCGGTGCGCGCTGCTTTTCTCGACGTTCCTTTCCCCTCGCCCTCCACATCCTCGTCGTCGCCGACTCCAGCAGCGCTGATGGAGGCCGCCTGCGGTGCCGCGCTGTCCCAGCTGGCGGGGCAGGTGCAAGATGCGGTGGAGCAGGGCCAGCTTGCCGCGACGTCGCGACTATACTTCTGCCCCCTCGCCCATGCCGTGGACTACAGTGGCACTCTTGACTTGCGTGCGTTTTCTGTGGAGTGGGGCCGGCGGCACTGCGACGGCGGTGGCGCATCCGCTGCGCCGCGAATAACAGCGGTACTCAGTGACTCGTGCCCTGTGCTATCGCTCGGAGCGGAGCTGCCCATAGGCGATGATGCTGATCCTCCTGATGCGGCGGCCGGACGCGCCGCTTCCACTCCGCCGCTGAGAGTGGTCTTCTTCAGCAACGCCCACATGCTGTCGAAGCGAGCGATTCGCCGCTTACTAGATCAATGGACCCGGAATGGAGCGTCAGTGCGCAAGCTACGCCAGCAGCAGCAGCGCGCGCGGGCCGGGCCGCGCGAGTGGCGCACGCTCATGGGTAGCCGCCTGCTTCTTCCGCTTGATGCCGCGGCCATCCTGCCCCACGTCCGAAGTCTCTCGACTCCCTTCGGCGACGTACAGGCCGTCTTTATTGGTTACACGGCAAGCCAAGGCCCTGTCGAGGGGGCGAAGGTGATGAATCCGCCATCTGATGTGGGTAAGCATGCGCCACTTCCTCTGCCGGTGTTACCATCATCAACAACGCCTGTAGGCTTCCCCGTGCGCGTCGAGCTTGCGGTGAGCGCGAGCGCGCATTCGGACTTGCTTCATGTCGAGGAACCCCTCTCCGCTGCTCTGCTCCGTGCATCCACCCTCTATCGCAGGTGCCTCGACGCAGCACAGCGTCGTGAGTTGGTGGAGGCGGTGGTGCAGAGCACTGTGGATGGCGCGCCAGCGGGAGCCGTCTTCGCAAAGCGGGAGTCACAGCGACTCTCTAGTGGTCGCATTTTATCCGAAACCAGTAAAGTGCCCCTAACTAGCACTCAAGGTCGCCTGCAGCTGCACGAGGCGTGCGAGGCTGCGCTGTCGCTCTTATCCCCACTGGAAGGCTTCCTGCACCCACACCTCGGCACTGAGGGAACTGGCGGCAACCGTCCTGCGAGGGACGACGACGTCGTGTCGCTGCTTGTCATGTACCCACTCTTGAGCACCGTGCGCATTCGCCACGTACTGCTAAGCGCTTTTCACGTACGTGTCACGCCGACCTCCACCGCAGGTGATGAGGCTCCATCGACTGTGGCTGCTGCTGCTGCTGCTGTCGATGGCCCCGTCGCAGCTGGGGAGATGGTGTGTGTGCGCGTCGGCAGCGACAGTGGCCCTGCCGGTGCCGCAACGGCGCCTCCCTCCAACCCCCGCGTCCGCTTTGTCGCGTCGCGCCGGCGCGCCAATGAGAATGAGCAGCGGGAGTTTCATGCCCTGCTGCAGGCGGCGAAGGTGCGTGCCGCGGCGGAGGCCTCAGTGACGGCGACCCCTTCCTGTGTGCCGCGCGCACCGCTTCTTTTTCAAGCGTATGCCGCTCACGTGGAGCCTCCGGTGCTGCTGGGGTTGTGGACGCCGACGCTGCTCTTCCGGGCCCCGACTTTGGCGGATATGATGGCGTTGCGCTGCTTCTTGTTAGAGCCACTCCGCGCCAGCTACGCAGCCTCGCACCGAACTCCTACAGATGCGCTGCATCGCGCCGGCTTCGCGGACGGCGGCGGTGGCGGTGACATGATCGCGCTTCGAGTGGATGATGTGGACGTCATTCACTTTGACTACGCCGACGGGGCAACGCGCCACAGGCGCACCCACCGCCTGTTTGGTGTCCGGGCATCCTTGTGCCCCGCATCTGCAGCTACACCGCCCCCGCGAACAGGAGCCGGCGCGGTGGGCGAGGAGAGTCTGCGGGACGCGAGCGGCCGCAACCCCATCGCGCGCGAGCTGGCACTGTTGGAGACGCTGCTGCAGCAGTGTCTCAAGGAATGTGCGCGGACAGCGGCGTTTTTCCCGCTGTGGACGGAGCACCGCCGCTACGACGACGCCGCTCCCTGTGCTACCACGCACCAAAGCAGCGTGGCGGGCCCCATGACGAACCATGGCGATGGTGGCCCCGCAGGGCTCAACTTGCTGCCCTTCCCGTTCTTTCCCTCCAGCACCAATCACCGTCCCTTCCTCGACTTTCCTGGCGTGATGGAGTCGTTGGCGTCGTGGGCACCACGATCGACAGAGCTGCGCCTTTTGAGCTTGGCTGCGGCACAACGGCCTTCCCTCTCCCTGACGATCCGCAGTCGAGTGGTGCTGCTGGAGTCGGTGTACGTGCCGGAAAGCGACGAGGTGGACGCACCGGACGACGATGCCGAGAAGGTTGCAGCAAGGAGCGGGAGAAAGGGCCCAAACCGCGTGGTTGTTCGACGCGGGCAGGTGTGCGAGGTGGCCGGCTTTGTTCCCTGCGGCCTTCTCCTTGGCTGTGGAGCGGCGTCAACGGCGTCGGAGGGCGCCGGGGGATCCAGGAGCCGCGACGAGAGCGCTACGCGTCGGATGTCTCTTCCACCCCTCGTGCGGCAGCAGGTGGCTGGTTGGTCCCTCACTGAGCGGCGACTGATAGAGCACTACATGGCACAGCAGCGGCACGCATCGGCCTTGCCGTTGCTGCGCTGTTGCGCCGCTTCCCAGCGCAGCTGGGAAGATCACCTGAGACAGCCGGGCACCAGCCTTTTCGTGCTTGCTCCACGCTGCACCGTTGTCGGCGGCTACCGCTCCCTTCACTACTACGGCCTGCCGCTGCTTCACCTGCCATTGCTCATCTTGGCTGGCGACTTAGCCCGCTCTCAGCCTTCCCACTCGGCCGTGAGCCCCTCCAAGCTGAGCAAGACCGCCCTAGGGTCTTGCATAGCGTCGCGCGCGTCTGCCTCGGACAGCGATATTGGCGTACCGCCAGCACTTCTCACCGCCACCTCGCCCTCGGCCTCCTTCGACTATGCCCTGCCTCATCTCTTTCACCCGCATCACGCCGACCCGGCCAGCTGCAGGGCAACTCTGTGCTTGACATCACAGGAGCGACAGCAGGCCCTCGATCTACTCTTCGCACAACTGCGCAGCGCCACTGCCACGGTCAGTGATGGCCCGAAAGCGGCTTGTGGAAACGACACCTCACCACGCTCTCCTATATCCTTTGTGGAGGACATTCTCTTTTCTGAAATGCCTGATGGCACTCGCAACGGGAAACCCGCGGATGCTGTTACTGCAGGTGACCGTAACAGCAGTGATGCGCACGCGGTGTTCACGCCACCAGTGTGCTGTCCGCTGCTGACCGAACTGGCCCTCTACTCGCGCGTGCGGTAGACCATCTCCAGCCCGTGCATGAGGGCCTCGACAACGCCGCGCTCGTTTCTAAGCGGCACACATGCGCGTGCGCTGAGAGGTAGTAGAGTACTGAAAAGGAGGAAAAATGAGCGTAGTCTTCATCGATTCAGCTATCCATTGGAGATCTCAGCGTGCAAATACATGCGCGTGCGTGCTCCTCACCACGCCGTGGCCTCCTTCCTTTTTTTTTCGGCGGGTGGGGAGAAGGGGGGCTGTAACGGGAACCGCCGTGCACTTGATAAGTGTCCTCCACTTTGTTGTTGACTGGATTGCTTCCCCACGTGCACGCCTCCCTCCTCTTCCCATTTCTCCCTCTGTTCTTCTCTGCTCCCATCGCTGAAGGGACACGGAGCGCATCTGCTCCTCTTGATCTGCTGCCGCTGCTGCTCTTCTTTTTTTTTTTGGATGGGGTGGCGGAGAAGGGGGCGCTCTCCTCTTTTTTTTTGTGGGCGCTCTCGTTGTGGACTTCAGGCCGCCTCGCCCCGACCCCGCCCCGCTTTTGGCTTGTCTCCCGTTCATGCAACGGAGGAAGAGAAGGCCACGCGAAAAAAAAAGATAATCAACGAGCGCCACGAAGAGCATTGTTCACCTCCACAGGTGTGCGCGGTTGTGTGGCGCGCCGTTGAGGCGAAGTGCGCTGGCCTCTGTGTGCATCTACGGTGCAGAAGGTGTGGACCAACGACGGATTGCTCACCACCCCGCATGGGTTCCTCTCTTTGCATCTCTCTCTCCCCTCGTGCTTGCGTGGCTTTTGCAGCTGGCGATGCCGCATCGGGTGCCGTGGCCTGCGCACGTGCGTTCGTGTGTTTCCTCTGCGCCTACCGGTGTCTGCGCCGTCACGACTCTCTCTTCGCTCTTCACTGTCTTGCACCCGTTCATCTCCCTCCCCCTCCCCATGCGCGCGTATCTGTGCGCATGTGCCAGCTGTGTAGTAGGGATAGTACGCGTGATCTCCTATTTTGGTTTGGCTGTGTATACCCTGTCTTTAGTGGGCGCGCTAGGGAACCATCTGTAGCACAGCGATTCCCCGGCTTGCACGACACACACACACAAACACAGACACAGACACGCCCGGTCTTACTCAGGCGCACGTCGGTGTCGTCGAGCCAAGGATCTTTGGTGGCGAGTTTGAATTCACAGACAACGCAGGAGGATTGTCCTCTAGCTACACACACACACACACATACATATAGAGAAGGAATCTCGCGCCAAGGGAATCGGGCGAGCACGCGCACTTGTTGATCGCCACGCACAACCTCTTCCCCACCCAGCTCTCTCTGTTTCTCTCGTTCTCCCGGCGCTGCGCTTGCACATCCTCACATCGCTGCGGTCTGTCTCTACGCTGAGCCCCTTTTGATTTCCTTTCTGCCGTCTTGTCGCGTCTCTTCGCCTTCCTTCTCATCCCTCTACCCCCCAGGTCGCCCCCTTTCCGTCCTCTTACCCTTCGCCGCCGCCGACTGTCGCCGGCTGATGAAGTCCAACGTCGAGGCCGACGCCGCCGCGATGGGCCCCTATCACGGCAACGGCATGATGGCACCTGCCATGAGCGCGAACGAGCCAATGCAAGTGGTGTACAACCGCACACAGAAGCGCGTGCCGGTTTTCCGCGACAGCCTGATTATGTACGAGCAGCAGATGGTGCGGGTGATGGAGGAACTGCGCACGCTGACGATGGACGTGAATGCGCTGCGGGCGCATTACGAAGAGGCGCTCCAGGAGAAACTGTACATTGAGAACCTCGCGGCACAGGCGGAGAAGCGCGTGCAGGACGTGAAGGAAATCGTGGACCGCTACGTTGGTGTCAAAGACGCGGTGGTAGCCAGCGACGGCTTCACGTATGAGCGGGAGACGATCTCCTCGTATATCGAAGGCTGCAAAGAGGCTGGCGGCACGCCGACGTCATACCAGACAGAGAAGCCGCTGACCTCGCTGCTGATCCCGAACCGCTCGCTCAAGACGCTGGTGGATCGCTTGGCGACGCTGCAGAAGGCGGAGCCGACGCCGCCGGCGCCGGCCGACCGCAACCCGGTGCAGCACCACTCGAAGTCGATGACGGCGGGCCGCGCAGGAAACGTCTCTATCAACCAGCACGAAGGCCAGCGGCGCAACATGCACGGCGGCGGAAAGGACAGCTCCGGCCCGGTGGAGCTGAACGCCAAGGGGGAACGAGTGCATCCGTGCATTCGTGTGTACGGGTACTGCAACTACAACGAGAGCTGCGCGTACGCGAAGTATCCGTACGATGCGTGCTTGTCGAATCTGAAGAACAAGTGCCGCTTCAAGAACCAGTGCCACGAGCGCCACGTCGAGTTCCGCGGCCCACTGGACGACTACGGTAACTGCGCTTCCACTAACCAGGGGCCTAACCAAGAGATCATTGCGTCCGAGCCCGTGGGGGAAGCGAACAAGTAGACTCCGTGTCTTTCATCTTGGGCGCTCCTCTGTCACCCTCCGTCACCCTCTGCCACACGCACACAGACGCAGACGCAGACAGAAGTTAGTTGGCCAGAGAGGAGAAAGGCACCGCAGCCACCCTTGCCAGAGGGCCGCCCTTTTTCTTTGTCGCTTTAAAGGTTATATGTGTTGCATCTCTCTCTCTCTCTGCGCGTGCAAGATTGCTGCTCATGCCCCTCCCACTTCCTGTTGGATGCTTGCTGCTCTATTTCCGAGTGCGTGTGTGTGTGCGTGTATTCTCTGCTGTCGCCCGATTCAACGCCGGCATTTCTGCACCTCTCTCTCTCTCAGGGCGCCTCTTTGAGAAAGAAGCCGTTGTCTCCCCACGCCCACGCATCTGTTGTCTTTTCCAGCCGCCCCTTTGTTTTCGTTTCGCTTCTCTTTCTCTTCCCTTCCCCTCCCTTCTTCCTCCTCCTCACATCTCCTGTTCCGTGCTCGACGCGCTCTCGTTTCTTCGGCTCCTCTTCTCTCTCTCCTCCCGCGACCTGCGTGACCGCTGCCCTGAGTGCTTCCTCTCTTGCCTGTTCTTTTACCGTGTGTGCGGAGTTGCATCCTCCTTCTCCTCCTTTTCACGCTTTTTTCGCTCCTCGACTCCCCCCCCCACCCTTCCCAACTCGCGTCGCGTGGCTCTGGCTGCTCTCGCCTTCCTTTTCTTTCCATTGTCTTTCTGTGTGCGTGCTAGCCGCGCGCCCTTGTTGGCGTTTTCGGCCAGTGCGCGCTGGTAAGGCAGTAGCCTTATTGCGTGTATGCGTCGGCTGTGATGGCCGCGGTCTCGTGAAAGCGCTTCTTGCCGATGTGGTCGGCGAGATGAGGGGTGGGACGGGTTGTTGAGAGGAAGGATCACGGGCTGGGGTGAGTCGGTGACTCGGCAAAGACGACGCCTCGTCTAGTACTGTTGCTCGAACAAACTCTTCTCCCCGTTCGGCCCTACGATAAACGACGTTTCTTTTTCCTGTGGTTGTCTCTCCTCCGTGTTGCGAGGCAACAAGAGGACGTTCTTGCCCAGGCGCGCACGGGCACCTGCCCGCACTTCGGATGCCTTCAACCGCGGGCTACGAGCATCGACAGCATGGAGTGCAGATGGCGCGCTGCCCACTGCTGCGCTCGCGTTGTTGCGCCTCCGCCCCCGCCGGAGCCGCTGCCCTCCTGCCTGCGTCTGCTGTGAGGGCGTCCGGCCCGGCGTTGAGCCCGATATGCTGCGTGTAATCCGTGGATCGCTCAAGGCTCGAAGCGCGCCTTCTTTATAATCTTGCCCACAGCGGCCTGATTGCGCACACCGCGCTCGCGCTGGGTGGGCTCCTCACTTGTCTGGTGTCCGCGGCTGCCCACCCCCTCTGCACTCTTAGAGGGACAGAGCACGGGCTCTCTGTGCGCAGTCGCATGCCTATGCACAGGCCCCTTCGGCTGGCCACACCGACTCCTGTGGGAGGCGTGCGGATTCAGGAGAGGGTGGTGTGTCCCCTGCCGCCACAGACTCATGGCTGCGTCGCACCTGCCGTGGCACGCGCGGGCAAGCCCCGAAGACGCGCCCCGGTGAAATGGGCGGAAGCGGAGGATGAAGACAGCGAGCCCCCGAGACAGCAACGCCGTCCTGAAACAGGCCCCACGATCTGAAAATGTGAGCACTGTGTGCACGCGCTGCCAGCCACAGCTGGCATGGTGCGTCGCATTCACGCAAGGCATCCAGAGGTCGGCAGAGCAAGGATGATGGACGGTGAAGGCGGGAAGAGATCCACACGAATGAACCCCCCCCCCCCCACACACACACAGTGCATGCGTGCGAAGCATGTGCGGCACGCCCTCCATCCGACCGTGTGGGCTGACGCGGCGGGAAGCACGACGAGAACACGGCGAGCCGCGCCATCGAGTCCTCCCGGCTCGAATGTGGAGAGTCACTGCAGGATCTTGTGGAATGCCGTGGCTTGAGGCGACGGAGGGCGAAGCATGGCATGCGGCCCGGGCACAGGGACTCGGAGGGCCCTAGCCCGCAGCTGGCCAGCTTCCTGCTTGAACTCACCTGAGATGCACCTTGACCACCTCCTGTTATCCTCGCGGCGGACGCCACCGCTTCCGGCCTGGGGCTGGACCCTGGACGCAGCCCTCTCGGATCAAGGCATGCCGTCCTCCCGCGTCTCCGCCTGGCGCTGATCGCGCAGCGCGTATCGGAGAAGGGGACGAGGAAGGGCGAGACGAGTCCGCACGACGCACGGCCCGATTCGACGGCAGCGACGGCTCGTCCTGGTGGACCAGGAGGTAGCCGTGGTGCAGCAGAGGTAGGCGAGCCTCGGTTGTGTCTGCGTGTGTATGTTTGCTGACTTGTGCGTGGTGGAATGACATGTAAAGAAAAATGGTCTCCTGGTTCCTTCGACGCCAATGGATATGAGTGGGCAGATGACCGTTCCTGTCAAACCAATAGTCTGTGTGTGGTGCTTCGCACCTGGAAAAGATGTTGGTGTGCTTTCATGGGACGTCGCTGGATGTCTCGCTGCTCCTCGCTTTACCTCTCGGGGTGTATTGGCGGTGTGCGTATGTTGTACTTGTGCTCGTTTTTTTTTTTGGTGTTGTGCCGTTGTGTTGTAACGCGCGCGACTCGGTCTTGTGGCCGTTTTTCTCTTTGGTTTCTTTGTTTCTGCCGGCGTGTGTGGTGCATAAGCGTGCGTGCGCACGTCCGTCCTTTGTCCGGGACGCGTTACCTTGGTGCTTGTCGATGTGCACATGTATGTTGTCGTGTTGCATTTGTGTGCGTGTGTGTGTGTGTCTCTGTTGTTTGCTGGCGGGGTGCGTTCGTCTCTGTTCTGCTCTCTCCGCCCTGCGCTGTGTGTGTATGGGTGGGGCGAGAGAGGGAGTGGAAGCGAGAAGGCGAGAGTGAGAAGCACCGGAGGCGTTCTCTTTCTCTGTCTGTGCCCGTCTGTCCATTTTTTCGCGTGCGTGTGCGCGATTCGCCAACTTGGTGCTCTTTGCGTTTTTCGATCCCAATAACTACCGCGGAAAAAAAAGCAAATACCAGATTATCGCACGACGTTCATCGACAGCAAGTGAGGGTCAAGCACAGATGCCGACGTGGCGCTCTGGGGGAGCGCCTCGTATAAACTCATGCACCGATGCACGATGAGTCCGACGTGCTTGCACCCGCCAACACTCACCAACGCGAACACGAGTTCTACTTGGTGTGTATGTGAGCCCACAGGCAGATACGTCTCTCCACGGTGGCGCGCCTTTGACCGCTGTCTTGCCACGTTGAGTGCGAGTGAAGGGCGAGAAGAGGCGCCGGAGAAGTGAGTCGGAGCTGTGGCAGGCTCTGTTCCTTTTGAAAGCCTTCGACAGGAGTGCAAGAGGGGGGAATGGTCGAGACAAAAGACAACACAAAACAGCGTGAGGAGGAGGAGTGCGTGAACCTACTCGCCGCCACTCGAATGGCATGCTGCAACAACCATCAGATCGTCTCCTTTACCCTCCCTCCCGCCTCCCCCCTCCCCCGTCCTGTTCGTCTACACGGCATTTTCGATGTCGAGGAAGTTGGCCATTGTAAGCGTTTGCTTTTTCCTTTTCCCCTGCCCTTCACGGCGTTCACGCGCACGTACACACGCGTGCTCCCATGATCGCTCAGAGCGACTGTGTACGCTAGCGGCCACCTATCACAACCACCGCCTCTCCATTTTGCCTTGCTATCTCTTGACTTGCGTTGTTCCTGTTTTGCGCAACACACGTGGCCATTCCCCCCTCGACACACCAACCGGGAATTTCTCTCTTTCTCACACACACACACACACAGAGGCGGGCGGACAGATACGTTTTGCTTTTCGTCGCGCGTGCGCGCCTTTCCTGTCTCGCCTCCTCCCTCCTCTGCTACTGACGAAGCGTAAAAAAAAGCGTTGAGCCTTCGACGGCACCAATCAGGGGCAACAACGAAACAACGCGCGCGCTTAGAGAAGTACATAAGAAGTCTGAATCGACAGACACACCGACACGCATCAAGGAGTTCCTCCCTCCCCCTCCCCGAGCCATCACCTCACCCGCGTCAAACTCCCGCATCGCGCACGCGCTCTCTGTCTCTCGCTACCGCGCCCTGAATTGTCTCGCGCGCGTGTTCGTTTGGCAGTTCATTGCTCGCGCAAGTGCGTGACGACAAGCGCCCGCCCCCCTCCCCCTTCTCCCCTCCCTCCAGCCCATACCCACGGTGTCTTGTGTGTCCTTCTCTGTCCATCGATCTCTCTCTCTCTGTTTTCCCTCTCTCCTACGGAGTCGTGCCCGCTCGCCCGTTCGCCGCATCTCTCTTCTCGCATTTCCGAGAGCAACGACACCCCACCTCTCCCTTACCCACTCACTCCCCGCCCACTTCCTCGTGTGGCGCAGTAAAGAAGAACACGACTCGGGTGCACACCGCCGCCGCCTCTCCCCACTCCTCTTCTAGAACGCGAACACAGAGCGCCTTCAAGTGGAGAACAGCAACAAAAGCAACAGGATGAACGCCATGTCGCCGTTTTACAGTCGGACCTACCCGACGAGGACAACCCCGCTCATGTGGGAGGCGACGCAGACGCTGCAGAGCTCTCTGGTCGATCAGAGCAGCGACATGCGCCGCTCGCTGGACCTCGCCATGTCGCTGCACGAGGTGCTGGAGAGAAATCGAGAGATTTACAACAATATCATCGCCGAGCGCAACGAGGCCTACCGCCGTCTGCAGGACGCAGACGCGAAACTGCAGCAGGTCGAGCATGTCGTCCGCCGCTACGCCGAGGTGAAGGATCCGGTTGTGGCCAGTGACGGCTACACGTACGAGCGCACGGAGCTCAGCCGCTACCTTAGCGACTGCAAGAAGTCGAACAGCAAGGCCTACTCGCAGCAGACGAAGGAGGAGCTGACAGACGTGATGGTAGACAACGTTTCGCTGCGCCGGCTGGCGGAGCTGTTGAAGGGCGTGCACTCGGTGGAGGTGCCTCAGCTGTCGAGCCGCCCGCTGCTAGCGGGCGGTGTTGTCGACGTTAATGGCCCTCGCTCTCACTGGGCCGAGGAGGATCCGTCAATGAGCGGCGCGGATCACACTGAGATGGGTCACGGTCCTGTCGGCCTTGCGGGCGGCGCTGGTGGCCGTGGTGGGAATGGGATGGCAGTGGGCCTCGGCCACGCCGGCCTCCGCTATGATCGGAGCGGAGGTGCCAAGTACGGCAAGCCGAGCAACGGCAACGAGGGCAAGGGCGGGCTGCATCCGTGCCTGCGCGTGTATGGTTTCTGCAACTTCGAGGACGACTGCACGTTTGCGAACTACCCCTACGAGGCATGCCTGAACCATATCAAGGGCAAGTGCCGATTCGGCTCCACCTGCAAGGAGCTGCACGTTGACCCGCGCGACCCCGTCTACCAGAACACACGCAGCTTTGCCAACCATCACCACCAGGGCGGCAACAGCGCGAACACCAACCACGCCCACAGCAACGCCGCTGCCTGTGCAAACAACGCGAACAGCAGCCAGGCAGCGGATGTTGGCGCGGAGGCGTCGAGGCAGAGCGGGAGCAAGATGCCGGACTCTGTAGCGGAAAGGGAGGCGGAGATTGCGGCGGCCAAGAAAGACGGTAAGTCGAAGGAGACCGAGGAGCCCGCTTCCGCTGCCGGCGCAGATGCCGCCAAGGCCAAGGACGAATAAACCGGCGGCGGAGTGCGCCCGTGCGTGCGTGTGTGTGTGCCGCCCCTATCTCTCCACCGACATCTCCTCACTTTTGCACGCCTCGGTCCGCCTTCGCGCGTAGCGGAAGGGGATGAGGGGAGCCGCGCTCGCATGATAACGGCGGGGCGGCAAGAGCGGACGGAGTACGGCCATTCGCTTCGTTTTTTTCTCTCTTCCGTTCTCAAAGATGACAACACGCCACGGGCTCTCTGTGCGCAGTCGCATGCCTATGCACAGGCCCCTTCGGCTGGCCACACCGACTCCTGTGGGAGGCGTGCGGATTCAGGAGAGGGTGGTGTGTCCCCTGCCGCCACAGACTCATGGCTGCGTCGCACCTGCCGTGGCACGCGCGGGCAAGCCCCGAAGACGCGCCCCGGTGAAATGGGCGGAAGCGGAGGATGAAGACAGCGAGCCCCCGAGACAGCAACGCCGTCCTGAAACAGGCCCCACGATCTGAAAATGTGAGCACTGTGTGCACGCGCTGCCAGCCACAGCTGGCATGGTGCGTCGCATTCACGCAAGGCATCCAGAGGTCGGCAGAGCAAGGATGATGGACGGTGAAGGCGGGAAGAGATCCACACGAATGAACCCCCCCCCCCCCACACACACACAGTGCATGCGTGCGAAGCATGTGCGGCACGCCCTCCATCCGACCGTGTGGGCTGACGCGGCGGGAAGCACGACGAGAACACGGCGAGCCGCGCCATCGAGTCCTCCCGGCTCGAATGTGGAGAGTCACTGCAGGATCTTGTGGAATGCCGTGGCTTGAGGCGACGGAGGGCGAAGCATGGCATGCGGCCCGGGCACAGGGACTCGGAGGGCCCTAGCCCGCAGCTGGCCAGCTTCCTGCTTGAACTCACCTGAGATGCACCTTGACCACCTCCTGTTATCCTCGCGGCGGACGCCACCGCTTCCGGCCTGGGGCTGGACCCTGGACGCAGCCCTCTCGGATCAAGGCATGCCGTCCTCCCGCGTCTCCGCCTGGCGCTGATCGCGCAGCGCGTATCGGAGAAGGGGACGAGGAAGGGCGAGACGAGTCCGCACGACGCACGGCCCGATTCGACGGCAGCGACGGCTCGTCCTGGTGGACCAGGAGGTAGCCGTGGTGCAGCAGAGGTAGGCGAGCCTCGGTTGTGTCTGCGTGTGTATGTTTGTCGACTTGTTCGCGCGAACGTGTGGAGAATACCTTCTCAGCTCTTTCTCATCTCTTCCTTTTTATTGTGTTGCCCGCCGGCCACTCTTGGCGTTTTCGCGTGTGCGGGTGCTTGTGGATGCCGGCGTGTTGTGTGACCGGGGGGGGGGGAGAAGACCGCCTGCTTTTTAGACCCTTTCTCTTGCGTGCTGGAGTGTTGCGAGATGCGGGCAGATGGTGTGGAGCGACTGTTGGGGACGGCGACGCTCATGGTACGGTCGACGGTGTGGCGCTTACCCCCTCGCGTTGTCTCTGCGCGCGTGCGAATCCGTTTTCCTCAGCGTTGTCGATGGGCAGGCGGTGCGCAGCCTCGTGTGGTCGTTCTCTCTAACATGTGTCTCGCTGCCGCCAAGTGATGCTGTGTTGCATGTCTGGTGTTATCCTTCTGTGTCCGTGTCGATGCGTGCGCCTCTCTTTATCTTTTCAGTTGTATTATGGTTTGTCCACCACGCGCTTCTGATGCGAAGAGTGGGTGGGGTGACCTGTCCGATGGTGTGTGTGTGTGTGTGATGCGGGGTGTGGAGACAGAAAATGTTGTGTAAACGGCCAAGCCAAAGAAAAATGGGAGGGGGAGTGTGGGAGGAGAAGAGGGTGGGAAGCTGCTCCTGTGCTCTCTGTAAGCGAGTGTTTCACCTTCATCTTTTTTTTTTGTTCGCTGCTGGCGAAGGGAACGAACAAGGTCAGAGCGAGCAGCAAACACAAGAGGAAGCAACAAGAAGGAGAGCAGGGACTGAAGGGGGGGAAGAGGGCAAGAGAGCGTCGAGGAGAGGCAGTCTGCAGATGTGCAGCAAAGGGGTGTGGTGGGGGAGGTGTGTGGTGTGTGTGTGTGTGTGTATGCGTGTGTGTGTGGGGGGGTGAGAGAATGGCGAGGAGCACGGCGACCTGTTGCATTCACTTGGGCTGTCATCGTCTCTCACGTGACTCGTGTCTCGTGAGAAGTTGGGGCCTGGAGTCAATCTGGCTTTCCATGCACACACGCAAGCACACGCATCCTCTGCTGCGTGTTGGTTTCTCGGCTGCCCACTTTCTCCGTTCCGCGTGTGCGTGTATGCATGCCGTGCGCACCGACGCAGACAGCTGAAGATGGCCGTTTGTGCGTCCCCCTTTCCATCCTTGCCTTTTCACAACGCCTCACACCCCTCTTGGATTCTCTTTCCATTCTCTTCTCTTACCTTGCTTGACATGTTTCCCTGGCCTGAACAACGAAACACACGTGCGCGTGCGCACACCTTCCTTGCCAGCGCGCTCCTTCGCGTAGGGACCTACGTTTGAGTACGCTGGACGTTTTTGTCTGTGTATCGACTTTGCTTTGTGCGCGTGCATGCTCTGCTGCCCTTGTGTGAGACTCTTGTGCTTAACAACGGCAGCAGAGCAGCAGCACTAAGCAGCACCGTCAGTGCTGCAGCACCGGCTCCAGCACCAGCACGAGCTGCGCGCCCGCTCCCAACCCCTCTTTTCTCCGTCTCCTCTGCCGCCCTTCCAAGGGAACGATCAGTCTTCGCTACCCTTACTGCAACAGCGTGCCCAAAAATTGAAGGCGGTGACACACAGACGCAACTTCTGGCTGGGAGTCTCTCGTGTATCCGTACGTGCCGCAGAGGCAGACACACCGCAGAACGGAAGGACACCCCGTCCGTTGCAAGCGCGTTCGGACCAGGCACTCGAAAAGCAGCACGACGCAGGACACTTGGAGACAGAAGTTGATTCCTCCCTTCATCTTGCAGCCCCTTTTCATAGGCCAGACAATGGAAATCCACAAGTCCACGAACCTGCTGGACGGCTTCCTGTCGTCGCTGTCCATGATTCTTGTGAGTGAGATTGGTGACAAGACCTTCTTCATCGCGTGCCTCATGGCGATGCGCCACCCGAAGCTGACGGTATACATTGGCGCCCTCGGCGCCCTAGCTGCAATGACGATACTGTCGGCGCTGATGGGCGTCGTGGTGCCCAACCTGCTCTCTGTGCAGGTGACGCAGATGCTGGCGGTGGTGCTCTTTATGGTGTTTGGCTGCAAGATCCTGTACGACGAGCTGATCCGCAAGAAGGCTGACGACGAGGAGAGCGAGGACGAGATGACGGAGGCTGCTGCGGCGTTGCGCCGTCGCGATCCGAACGATCCGGCTGAGACGGGTAGCATGGCGTCGTCGGCCTACGTAAGCGCGCCGGCTCGCCGCTGGCGCAAGCTGCTCAACCCCGTCATGGTAGAGGCGTTCACGCTAACCTTCGTTGCCGAATGGGGAGACCGCAGCCAGCTGGCTACGATTGCGCTGGCAGCCGCGAAGAACCCGTACGGTGTGACAGTCGGCGGTATTCTCGGCCACGCTCTCTGCACCGGCGGCGCCGTTGTGTGCGGCAACCTCATCGCGCAGCGCGTGTCCATGAAGACGGTGAACATCGTTGGCGGCGTTCTTTTTATCATGTTCGGTCTCGTGACCTTGTACGAACTGACTTATGGGGAGCATGAGATCTCCAAGACCCACGAGCGCCCCGCGAGGACGGAGTAGTCAGTGCGGAAGGGGTAAGCACACACACGTTCACAGGCAGCACCTCACAGCGCCGCCGCGCAGCTTCACGACAGCACAGAGGATTGTGTCCATTGCGCGCTCTCTCTCCTGCCTCCTCTCCCTGCCTCCAAGCACTTTTTTGTTCTGCTCTAAACGGGTTTCGTTGTGACTACGTTGTCTCACTCTCTCTCGTTGCCGTTATGTGCCTGTGTGCCGCTCCGCTTCTCTTGCTGGCTGGTGTTGCTTGTCAGATAGCAGCAGCCCTCCCCAACCCGTTTCTCCTTTGGACGTTCGACTTTTTCCTTTTTTTTGCTTTCCATCCCGTTGCGTTGTTACCGCACGTAGTTGCTTGCATGCGGCAGGCGCCCCCTACCCCTCTCCCTCGTCGAGTGCATGCCCTCCGCCCGCCCCTGCCCTCCTCCTTGTATGGCTTTCTTCCACGGTCATCCATGAGGAGCGACTAAGGTAAAGCGCGCGCGGATGGGGGGGCGTCTGTGCGTGTGCGCATGAAAGAGAGCGAGAGCGAGGGGAAGGGAGGGGGGCCGAGCAGGCGCTGCGGCTTTTCTCACTGATTATCTCGTCCTTTATGGAGCACTCGTGTGTGTGTCTGCGTTTTCGTCGCTGTTCTTCATTGCTCTTTCTTCTTGGTGCTGTCGCGTCTCTGTCCGCTGGATTCATTCCCTGCCACTGCTGTGTAGGTCCGTTCAACCGGCGAGTGTCGGACTTCTCGTCTCTTCGGGGATCATGGCAGTGGCGAGCACCCTTTGCGCGTGCGTCATGTGGTTGGTGGCAGAGCGATGCCCCTTTCAGCCGAGGCCACTTGCCAGGTCTCTCTGTTTGATCTTTATGTTCTTTCTTTTTCTTCTTTGAACGCCGCCCTGATGACAGGGGATACCCTTCAACGCGTGGCATCTCAGGGTCTGGCACACCCGCCCTCTGTGGGGCAGCTGAGTAGCCCCCCGCCCCTGTCCCCCGCCAGTGCCGAAGCACTTCTGGTGCTGGTAGGGCCAAGAGCCTACGGCGTGTGGGAGGTCAGAGCGACTTATCGCTACTGATGTCGGCATCCAGGTCGTATATAACGCTGCGCCGGAGCGATCTGCGACTGTGAACACGACTGTGCCATCCATATGGTAGGCGACGTGTGAGCGTGACTCGAGCGTATCTCGCCCAGCCCTCACTGCCCTGCTGGTGGGGTGGGGCGCCTGTGTGCCACCCGGAGGGTGATGCGCCGGGTGGCGAGCAGCACAATGGGAAGCGACTGTGAGGCAGCCTGCTTGGTGGGCGGGTGGGCAGAGTTTGAGGCAGAGACGGCGCTCCGATGACTGTGTCGGCGCATTGCTGTAACGCGCTTCTAGCGCTGCTTCGCACCGCGCGGAATGGGGGCCTGTGGCAGGCCGGGCGATGGAGTGGTGTGACGTTCCGCTCGTGCTGTATGGCGGAGACCGTATACGCTTAGAAATGAAAGGAGAATAAGCCTAGCGACATGAAGATTTAAGAAGGGAATGGGTGGGGAGTATGAAGGAGAAGATGAAACAGGGCGGAGAGGGCAGCGTACAGACGTGGCTTGCGATTAGGTGCCTTTACTTGTGGCTCGCCTCCATCCTTGCATCGAGGGCGTGCACGTGCTGTGCCTCGCTGCTCTCTTCTCTCTCGCGCGTATTCTTTCGGTCCATCTCTGTCTTTTCCCTCCCTCACCGGTACGGTAAACTCTAAGGGCCAACGCTGATGATGCGACTCGGTGAGTACGCGGATAGAACACCGTGCAAAAGGAAGATGGACGCAGCTCACTCGCTGCTGCATCCCTGTCCTCCCTCCCTCCCCTCCCTCTATGTCGCTGCGAGACGCCCATGCGATAAGCACTGGCTTATCAGGAAGGAAAGCGCTGCTGCTCTTCATCTTTTTTATGTGTGGTTGCTGCTGCTGTTTTTGCTTGTGGATCGGCTGACGCAGACCCACGTACACGCTCACTCTCCCCACCGACACGACCCCCACCATTCTCTCATCTTCCTCTGCTGCGTCGTCTCTATGCGTTTCTCCATTCTCCACAACCCCCATTTCACTTGCACACACACGCGCGGCGCACATGCCGTATACGCGTTGGTGTGCTGAACCGCGTCTGTCTGCGATGTTTTCTCTTCGCACCTGTGTGCTGCCTTTCTGCACTCGATGTGTATATGTTGTCTTAGAGAAGAACCCTCTCAAAAAAAAAAAAAAACTACGCGTGGCGACCAGCACTGGCTGCGCACTCCCCCAACATCCGCAGCAGCAACCACACAGCCGCAATTGAGGCTACGGCGCGCACGACGTCGTCACTGTTTCTCCCCTCTCGCTCGCTCGCTCTTCCGTCGCTTCCACCGACGCTCTCACGGCGTGTGGTCGTGTCGACTGGCGCAGTTGTGTCGGTGAGGAGGAGAGCTTCCGCGTTCCTTCTCACGCTCTCTCTTCGAGTGATCTCTGCTCTCTCGCCCTTTCAAGCATCCCTTACCCGCATACAAGTAAACGTGCCTTGCCGCAGCCCTACCATGGCGGAGGTGACTTCACCGTACCGTGGCAGGGTAAAGGAGATGTGGTCGGCACCGACGGCAGATGTAGAGAGCGAAGCCGCCGCCGCCGCCGCCGCGCCGCCGCCGACGCAGCAGAGAAAGGTGTGCTTTAACGTGTGCCGCCAGGAGCCGTACCACCCAAGCAAAGGGTACCGGCACCTCGCGCGGAAGCTGCGGCAGGGCGGCACGGTAGAAATAAACAAGGAGGACATCACGCTGGACCGCTTGAGCGCCAGCGACATCGTCCTCTTCCCTGCGCCGCAGACGCCCTTCTCGGAGGAGGACCTCACGGTGATTCGGCAGTACGTGGAAGGTGGCGGCTCTGCCATGATCCTCCTAGGTGACGGCCACGGGGGGCAGTACTCGTACCTCAATAAGACCCTCGACGACTGGACAGGGATTACCATCAATGAGGATTGCGTCGTGCGCACAGTTCTGCACCGCTACCTGCATCCCAAGGAGGTGTGCGTAACCAACGGCATCACAAACCGCGCCATCAATAAGGCCGCTGGCAAGAAGGTGTTCGGCGCCGTGGGCGGGTCGCCGAGCAGCGGCTTCGGTGGCGGGACGGGCAGCATCGGGGCGAAGGGCGTCACCTCCACCATGGGCATCGGCTCCACGCTCATGACGCTCAACCGCACGGTCGGTGCTGGGCAGGCAACAAACGCGGCGCGACTCGCGCAGAGCGCCACCGCGGGAAGTGCTGCGGCCATAGCTGTCGATGAGGCCGAACAGGAGGCCACCAGTCTGGTCTTTGTGTATCCATATGGCCTCACCTTCAACGTGCAGCGGCCCGCCATCCCGCTCCTCAGCAGTGGTTTCATGGCATACCCGCTGAACCGCCCGATCGCGGCGGCGTGGGAGTGTCCAAAGGTGGCTGAGCACCTTGGCCGTCGCAAGCAGGGCAAGCTGCTGATAATCGGGTCGGCGCAGCTCTTCGATGACGCGTGGATTGAGAAAGAGGAGAACAGCACACTCGCCTCCATCCTCTTCGACTACCTTGACCACAAGCTGAAGCTGAACCAGATCGATGCCGACGAGCCGGATATTACGGACTACCATCACCTTCCTGATACCGCCTCCCTATCCGAGCGGTTGCGCGTCGCTGTAGAGCAGCACGAGGAGCTGCCGCGTGATTTTACGCAGCTGTTCGAGCTAGATTCGTTCAAGATCGACACAGACAAAATACCAGATGTGGTGGACACCTACTCGAAGCTGTCCGTGAAGGTAGAGCCGCTGACACTGATCCCGCCGGAGTTCCAGACGCCGCTGCCGCCGGTGAAGCCCGCCGTTTTTGAGGCGATTCACCGCGACCCGCCCCCGCCTGGACTGGACCTCTTCGATCTGGACGAGGAGTTCGCGCCGGAGCGGGTCCGACTCAGCCAGCTCACGAACAAGTGCAAGGCGGATGACGTGGAGTACTACATCTTGCAGGCGGCGGAGGTGATGGGAGTAACGAAGAAATTGCGCAGCCCACGAAACCGCGACCCGCGCGCGCTACTCGACTACGTGTTCCGCCAAGTGGTAGAGTACAAGAAGGTGAACAGCGGCCCTGTCGCGCCGCAGGAGGCCAGACATGGCGATGCCGCCTCTAGGGTGGCCGCGGCAGACAACGCCGCTGCCGCCGCCGCCGCTGAGAACATGATGCGCGTGATTCGCGTCAGCAACGACGGCACCGGCGACGCGACCCCGTTCGACGAGAACCCACTCTGGAACCTCTACCTAGAGGCGGACTTTGCAAAGGGCACCATCGAGGGTAACCTGCAACTGCTGCAGGACTCGAGCCGCTTCGGTGCACAGGAGGCGCGCATCGAGGGCGACATCAAGCCGCCAGGCGAGCGTGAGTACCCGATGGAGTGGGGCGTCGTGCTAGACGCCGCCGATGGCGAGCAGATCATCTACGTGTTCTTAGGAATGATCCAAGGCAACCAGCTGCGCGGCGTGTGTGAGCAGGGTGGCGGCGGCAACACCCGCAACTTCCTATATACGCTAGAAGAGCTGTAGCGCGGAAGCGGCGGCTGGGCGACTGTAGTTTGCCGGCGTCTCTATCTAGCGAGCACAGTGTATATATATACATATTTTTTCTGTTGTTCTCTTGCCTCGCCGCTCGTCGTTGCGTGTGCGCCCCCCTCCCTCCTTACCGTTCTCGCACAGTCTTACCCCCTCTTACATGGGATTTTACTCGTTCTCGGCCTCCCGGCGTATGCGTGTAGTGCACGCGTCTTGGTTGTGCGTGCATTAGGACGTTTATGCCTTCCCGCCTTTTACCCCGTGCGCATGTGTGCGTGCGCGTCTTCAGCCACCCCAGTGCTCCCTTCTCTTCCTCGTTTCGCCATCGCGCTTTTTTGTTGCTGCACCCCTCGTGGACAGTTTCGCAGGTGAAGATTGTGCATAGCTGCCTGGTCATATTGCGTATGTGTGTGTAGAAGTGTATCGTGATGTCAGTGATGTTGATGTATGTGCGCGTGTGCTATGCTTCTTTCTCCCCCCTCCCCCAAACGCGTGGCGAGGCTCGCCGTCGCACACGGCGAACGAGGCGCACCTGTGTGCGTGTGCGTGCAGCCAAGCAACGGAGGACGATATGGAAGCGAGCGACTCGCTAGGGAGGGTGAGCGAAGGAGAGTTGAGAAGGGTGTGCATCATGTTACAGGAGGAGCGCCTTTATGTTTTCTGATGTAGATAAGCGTGCCCGCCCCCCTCCTCACTCCCCCTACCCTTCCCTTCCTTTCGCGGGGATCCGTGGGTTAATGCGCCGCACACCGTGGGATGAAGGCGGCGCGCTCCAAATACGCACCAGACAAGAGAAGGGTAAGAACAACGGAAAAAAAAACGTTCAGCTCAGCAAGCAGCATGTGCAGAGTCACTGCGTGTGCTTGCCGATCGTGTAACCGACGAGGGTGGCCGCTAGGATGACAGCGGAGGCAGCAGCACATGGTAGCGCCGCTATTCGTCTGCGTTCGCCCTCGTTGGGCAAGTGGGGCAAGCGAATCTGCTAGTGGGGCATCGTGGAGCGAGTCGATGTCAGTGATGACGACAGGAAGTGGGTCGGGGGGTAGCGCTAACTAGAACTGTATGCCCTTTCGCGTCCTCTAATCCCTCTCGCTCTCCGATTTGCCCGCACGCGGCCGTTCTCGATGCACTCGCGCATGCTACCCTCTCTCGTACCATCCCTCTTTCCCCCTTCCCTCTGCGGGTCACACTGCTGACCTCGCGCGTGTCTCACAAGGACAAAGGAGAAGTGCATTCGCCGAGTAGTCGAACCTGAAGCATCCCCACGACCCTCCCCCCGCCGTCTCAAGAGGCTCTTCAAAATAGAGGCCGTGCCCGCAAGAACGCACGGATAAAATCAACGAACGTACGGCCGCAAACACGCACACATACACAGGAGGAGGGGGCGTGCCACCAGAAGCGTTCTCTTTTCTCTTTCTCTGTGTTTCTGTCTGCTTCGTTCCCGCTCGCTACGTGACGGGAATCATATCGGAAGGCCGGTTCCGAGTCGCCCTTCTTCCTTTGGACACGCGCACCTCGGAGAGACGAGATGCGGCTGAACATCACATCTGCAAAGGAACGCCACGGGGAGGCGTGCACGACTGTCGCCGTCTCACTAAACGGCGACATCATCAGCGGTAGCGACGACTTCACTGTTCGCCGATGGAACGCCAATGGGGAGGCGCTAGGGGTGGTGAAGGAGTTTGATAGCTGCGTGACCTTCGTGACGTGGGTGCCGAGGGTGGGGCGCGGTGCGCGTCTGGCCCGTGGCGCGGCAGCGGAGACGCGTGAGGGGCGTGACAACTGCCTTGTCGCGTGTGCCGATGGCAGCTTTTCCTTCGTGAACACGGCGAGCGGGCGAGTGGAGCGGACTATCGAGGCGCACGCTGGCAGCATTACGGCCGCTGTCTACGCCGCCGACGGCTCCTCCATCATCACGGCCGGCGAGGACGGGTGCGTGAAGGTGTGGTCGCAGGCCGGCATCCCTCGCACGACTCTTGCCAACGCTGGCCGGTGCATCAACGCGCTCTGCTGGGGTACGGAGGCGGCCGAGCTGGGCGGTGACTGTGTGTTGTACGCCGTAGGCAGCGACGTTGTCATCAAGCCGCTGAACCCTGCCATGAAGAAGCAGATCAAGTGGAAGGCGCACAAAGGCGTTGTGCTGTGCGCGGACTGGTCGCGCATGAGCGGCATGATCGTGACGGGCGGCGAGGACGGCGCCTACAAGGTGTGGGACCCGTGTGGCTGCAGCATCTTCGTCTCTGCCGCTGGCGAGCACCCCATTACGTCTGTGCGCTTTGCCGCCGATGGTGAGAGCTTCGCCGTCGGCTCCTTCATGAACGTGCGGGTGTGCGACAAGACCGGCTGGAGCCACTCCTACGAGCGCACCACCGAGGGCAGCGCGATGGCGCTGGACTGGATGCCAGATGGTACGCAGATGATCCTCGGCAACGGCACTGGCGCGCTTAGCATTGCGCAGATCGTGGACCGCAAGGTGAGTTGGGGGCCCTACACCGTCACCCTCCTTGATAGCCGCCGGCTTACCGTGCAAGACGTGGTCAAAGACACGGTGCAGGAAATCGAACTGGCGGACAAGGTGATCAAGCTAGAGCTTGGCTGCGGCTACCTCGTCGTGTGCACGACAACGCAGTGCTGCTGCTACCCCATGGACCGCTTGAACGCGCCAGTGCAGTTCGACCTGCGCGACCCCGTCATCTCGATCATTCTCGGGCCGCGCCAGTTCCTGCTGGCCGACTGCAGCCAGGGGCTGCAGGTGTACTCGTACGAGGGCCGCCAGATCAGCGTGCTGCGTCTGCAGGTCACTTTGAAGCCGGAGATCATGACAACAAACCTGCTGTCGCTGTCCCCGGACACCGTGGCGATGCGCAACCCGGCCGACGCTAACCGCATCCTCTTCTTCGATGTGAACAGCGGTAAGCCCTTCGACGCCGCCTCTGTAGCCCACCACCTCGACATCGTCTCGGTTCACCTCTCCCAGTCCGGCTCCCTGCACGACCGCAAGATCGCCTTCATTGACCGCAACAACGACTTGTACTTTGGCCCCGTGCACACCCAGCTCGGCTTCCATAAGCTGTCAACGATGACGACCAGCGTGACATGGCACGACGCCCACGAAACCCTTGCCGCCATCGCAGACGGTCACCTTGCAACGTGGTACTACCCCTCCACCATCTTCACCGATCGCGATTTGTTGTCGCTCACCAAGACCGTGCGCGACGGCGGCCACACCGAGTTCACGCGGAACGACCGCATCACACACTTTCACCACACCCGCGTCCTGGTGCGGCGCGGCGGCGATGGTGCGCTGCTGACGCTGCCTGTCTCGCCGTACACCGTGATGATCTTCCAGCTTGTCACGCAGAAGAACAACTGGGACGGCGCCACGCGACTGGCACGTTTCCTGAAGGACCCGTTGCTGTGGGCGGTGCTGACCGCTCTGGCACTGCGAGCCGGCGAGCTGAACGTGGCCGAGATCGGCTACGGCGCCCTCAGCGACCTGGCCAAGGTACGGTACATTCACTACATCAAGGGCATCCCGACGCCGGAGGCGCGGCAGGCGGAGCTTGCACTTTTCCAGCACCGCCCCGCCGAGGCGGAGCGCATCTTGCTGCAAGCCGGGCTCGTCTACCGCTCCATTGACATGAACACGCGTCTGTTCAAGTGGGAGCGGGCACTGGAGATCGCAAAGGAGCGCAAGACGCATCTGGACACGGTGCTGGGCCGCAGGGAGCGCTACCTGCAGGAGGTCTCCCAGAAGGAAACGCTCGCCCCGTTCAAGGACCTGTCCGGCAAGATAAAGGTTGACTGGGCGGTAATTGAGGAGAAGGTAAAGCAGGAGGTCATCAAGGAGTCGGAGCGGCCGAACGCGAAGCCATATGCGTAGTGCATCTTGTCTCCCTCCTTATCTCGCGCCGCCCATGCCAAGTGCGCTGCCCCTTGCGTGGGCTACCGTGGTCGCTACAGTGACCAGCGGTCGTGCCATGATTGCTTCGGCGTAATCTTCACCGCTGTCGACCCCCCCCCGCCTCTTCTTGCAGAGGCGCACAGAAGCAGCGAGAAACTCACATCTTCCCTTTTCTCTTCGCGTTCTCGTTCAACTTTGTCGAGTTTACGTCTGTGGGTGGCGGCCGTGCAGCGTGCTGCTGGTTGGTACCAGCACGGATGGTGCCCCCCCCCCGCGCTGTCTGCCAACGGTGAGCAAGCGCGCTCATGTTGTTGGTTTGCATGCGCGCATGCGTGCTCACACTCGCCTCACCTCTCTCCCCTCCCCTCTGTGTGTGCGGGGCATGAGCGGCTCCGATGTAACATAGAGAGTCCAAGCCACCCCCTTTGTTTTCTTCGTTGGCTCCCCGTTCTCTCGTTATGTTTTTTTTTACCCTTCCGTGCTCCGTTCGCATACGGGGGGGGGAGGTACGCACGTGAATGTGTGGCGTGTGTTATCTGTGTGTTATCTGTTTGTAGCGTGTGCGGGTGCTTGTGCCCATTGGCGCTCAAAATGCGAGCAGAACACACGCGCAGGCGCGCGAAAAGAAACGGCGGCACTCCGCCAATCGCGGAGTACGCCGAGTGCACAGGAGGGGGGGGTTGACATGATGCGTAGCGGATGGAGGCAACATCCACACACAAGGGCTTCGGATGGCCCCTCCCCTCTCCTCCTCGCGCTCAACGGAGGGGAAGCGAGTGATTGACATGATTCAAGCGCATCTGCTTGCTCGCGCTTCATCTCACCCATCTCTCTTGTGTGCTGCGCGTGTTGCTGCCGACCATGCCCGCGATGCCATGCAGTCCCCGTGTCTTCCTCTGCTCTTCTGAAGTGTGTGATCACCGTCTTCTTTCTCGTCGTTGTGAGGCTCGAATCAACTCTTGCTCTCTGCGCCCTTGCTTTTACGTCTGACATGTACTGGCATTTGCACACTCTGCACGCTCACACGTGGACCGCAACAAACACCCACGCATCGCAGAGACGAGTCGAACTGTTCGTTGGTTCGCTGCACTTCCCCCCCCCCCCTCTCTTTGAGGAAGAGTCACCACTGCAAGATCGCATTGCTCATCTCGCGAGGCCCACTGCTCTTGCCGACCCTCTCCTCGCTCCACGCTGGTATAACCGTTCTCCAGCAACTGTCACCACCGTCGCACGAATCGGTTAACCGAAGAGAACAGCAGAGTAACGGGTCAGTGCCTCCATCCACTGCCTGCGCCGCGCCTTCCTCTTCTCCACAACACGTACGCCACAATCGGCACACACTGTAGGCAACAAAGAAAAAAAAAACATTTTAAAGCGGTGTCGCCGCCCTCGCAATGATCGGTGGGGAATACAAGAAGGAGCGGTTCAGCGAGCGCCTGACCATGGCGCAGAACCAGCCCAAGAACCGCGGCTACCTGCCTGGGACACATCTCAAGACGGGCGGCTATGGCACCGGCACGCTGATGGGCAACTGGAGTGAGGAGCGCTTCGACGCGGGGTACTACGACGGCAAGGCAGTTGTCGCGTCCAGTCTACGCCCGGTGTGGAGCACTGCGTACCGTGAGATGGTGCAGAACGTCACGGCGCCTCCCGGCTTCGGTGCCTCCGCGTCCGCCGCTGGCAGCAGCAGCTGCGCGAGAGCCGGTCGCACACCCGCGGTCACCACGTGCGATCGCACACAGTTCTCTCAGCAGACGTTTATGGTCATCGAGGACCGCACGGGGAGATCTTACCCGTCCCACCAGCCCCAACTTGACCCTACGTGGCAGGAAGCCGTGCAGAGCAGCCACCATAGCACTTTCCAGTCCTCCTACATCCGCCCCGACGTGCGGCGGCAGGAGGCAAAGGCGTACGTGCCGCCGGTGCTGGGTGGCAAGCCGTCATCGCAGTCCACCGGCGTCCTGCTGCGCCTTCGCCGGCAGCTAGAGCTGGCACAGGAGTCGCTGGACGGCCCCGCCGGTACGTGCACGGTCGTCCCCGCCTTTCCGGGCAACGTAATCCGCTCCGTCCGCAAGGCGTTGGCCAAAGCCTGCACTGACCCCAACGGCAACGTTAACACTGACGAGCTGCAGGAAGGCTTCGCCGCGGCCGGTGTGACCGCAGCCCCGGCTGAGTGCGTGGCGCTGTTGCGCTACTTTGACCATGAGGGCCATCTCACGGCGCCGTACGTGTCGATCGTCGAAGCCGTTCGAGGAGAGATGAACGGCCGCCGTGCCGACCTTGTCGAAAGCGTCTACGGCCTGCTGCGCTCCTTCAGCCCTGACGGTGTTGTCCGCCTTGACAAGCTGGTTGAGTGGGTTGACGTGGAACAGCTGCCGGCAGTACAGTCGGGCTCCGTGAGCGCGGACGCGGCGCGCGCCGCCTTCGCTTCCCAGTGGGATGCCCGCACGCCAACAGCGCACATCACGCAGGCCCGCTTCGCCGACTTCTTTGCCGACGCGTCCTTCGAGATTCCACTGGACAACACGTTTGAGCTGACACTGCGCAATATTTGGCACATGAGCGGCGGCCGCGGCAACTGCGAGAACACGTCCTGCCGGCGGGTGGAGGTGGTGCACACGAACGGGCGAGTGACCAAGGAAGAGATCAAGAACGACCTGCTTATAAAGAACAACGACGACGAAGCTGCCTTGGATTCGCTGCTGCGCGCAAACTTGGCGATGCAGGGCATCAAAGATGTCAAGTCTGTTCGTGTGGTGTCACCCATCTGAGCCATCGTGGTGCGATGTGGCCACCCGAGACCTATGGCCACGGCCGATGACGCGCTGCTGAAATTGCTGTGATACTCGCCTGTCCCCTTCTCGGTGCAGGCGCCTGATCAACGGCGTTTTTCTCTTTCCTGCAAGGGGCGACGGTTCTCAAGACGGATGGTTTCCATGCACAATGTTTTACACGTGATAGCGGTGGCGGCACCGCCAACGCGAGTCACGTCGCTTGCGCATCACCGGAGAAGTAATCAAGCGAGGGAGACAAGGAAGCAAAGAGTGGGGGGGTGAATGGTGGCGGCTGACAACCGATGGGTGATGATCGTCAAGGACGCCGTCGCTTCGTTGCACTTTTCTTCATCCGCAGTCGTCTATCGCTTTCTTTTGTTCTTCGCACATCGGACCCCCCCTCCAAAAAAAAAATGAATGGCAACGTGTTCTCTCTCAAAGTCCGTTTCACGCCTCCGTGTGTGTATATGTGCAGCTGACCCGCGGTCAAGCGAGGTTGGTGGCGTTACCGGCGTTGGTACCCTCCCCGTGTGCTTGCATGTGAAAGACGGAGGGAGCGAGAGCGAGAGAGATGGAGATGTATGTACATTAAAGCACGGGCGCGCATACACACATACACATACACATGTATGCGTATGAGCGTGTATATGATGCTCCCCTATGGCGTCGTTTTTCCCCTTCTTCCGTCTTGGTGACGAGATGGACTGTTGATCGCACGGGAAGCACCGGACCCACGCGCACAAGAAACGGGCAGCACACCCAACAGCAGCAACAAAAAAAAAACACAGTAACTGGTGGCGCCTTTTCGCTCTGCGCACACACGGGGAGAAGGGCGACGATGATTCATGAGAGACGAAGAAGTCTCAGTGGCTGCGTGGATATGTGCTGTGGAGTAGAGAGAGGTGGAGGCTTAGGGCGAAAGGATATGCTTGCGCTACTAACGTCGCGAGTACGGCGGAGGCGGGTCAAGGCACCTTTCACTCGACAGTCCTTCACCGCCTGCGAGCGGGTGCAACATCCAGCCATTTTGAGGAGGCGCGCGTACACATATCCATCGTTAGGGACCAGCTTGCATGGCGGTGCCCACGCGCGAGCGTAAAACGAAACCCCCACGCCTTACGTATTACCGCTGTCTTTCCATCTTCTCTGGCCACTCGCCCCCTCAGTTTCACTTGTCGCTGCGCCTCCCTTCCCTTGCATCCACTCCTCTTTTCCTCCTGCCGACACCCGCGGCATCGCCTCTCACGGCTTGAGCACGGCCGACACGCGTGCTGCACCGCAAACGGCGAGAGATGCACTTTTCTTTACTGCTCTTGAGTTGTGTGTTCTCTGGCAGCGCAGCTATATCTTCATTGCCGCATCTATCCTCCTCCCTCTGCTCGCTTCCCCAAAGGCACGCAGCCCAGGATAATAAGGAGACGCCTAGCGCCGTTTTTTTTTTCGGTGGAACGCCTCTATCACGTGCTGTATTGCATCACGCGCGCGTTGTTTCTCCTCCTCTTGCGTCTCGTCTGCTTCTGCTCTCCACTGATACTCTCTGCCGCCCCCCGCTCACGTCGTCGAATGGCACGTGCGCGTTGTTCTCCCTCCATCTTGGCAGACGCGGAAGCACTAATTACGGTGCTCTTCTTGCTCCGCTGTTGTGCGTAAGCCAGCGACGATCTGCAGTCCAAGCGCCCGCTACCACACCGGCGTGCGCCGTGACACACCCACACCCCCAACGAATAAGGGCATTTGGTTCACCTGCTGGCACAGCCGTTGCCAGTGACGCCGCTTCTCCCCCTTTTTCGTCAGTGTTTTCCATCGCCGGCGCTCACTCGTGAACGTCATCGTCGACTGTTGTTTCTTCCTTCTTTGACTGGACCCCTGGCAAGCGAAGGAGAGAGGGGAGACGCCAGACGATACACACACGTGCATGAGCAAGGAGTCCGTCCCTCATCCGCGGTGCACTTCATATCGTCGTCTTTCTTTCCTTGCTTGTGTCTGCTCTCTAAGCAGGTCGCCCACGCGACCTCCACCCCCACCCCCTTCCCACACACACGCATCTGTTGTGTGTGTGTGCGCGCGCACGTGCGTGCGCCTCATTCTCCCCAGAAACGAGAAAGGCACGCCAAAGTGCACCACGACCAACACAGAGAGCGAAGTCGGGGCACGCGCGCGAGATTAAAGCAGCAGCAGGAGAGCAAGAAAAATAAAATGCTGCGCTGCTGCTCTGCTCTGATGTGCCTGACGGCTGCACCGAGCCGCGTCTCGCCGGTTGCCGCCGCTGCTGCTGCTGCCGCCGATGTCGCGGGTTCCTCGGAATCGACAGTCAACCTCATGGCAGATGTGGACAAGAAAGACCCGCAATACAAGCAGATCTTTCTGGAGCGCTTCCGCAAGAAGCTGCAGTCGGACAAGACGGGCATGAACGACTTGGAGAGTTTTGTGGAGCTGCCCGAGGGCGTCGCTCCGTCGGCGGCGTCGATTGGTCCTATCAAGCGGGGCAGTGAGCCACTCCCGCCGTGGCTAAAGCTAAAGGTGCCGAAGGGCATGACGCATCGCCCACGATTCAACCGCATCCGCCGCAGTATGCGCGAGAAGAATCTGTCGACAGTGTGCGAGGAGGCCAAATGCCCCAATATTGGTGAGTGCTGGGGCGGCAGCGACGACGAGGGCACGGCGACGGCCACCATCATGGTGATGGGCTCGCACTGCACCCGCGGATGCCGGTTTTGCTCGGTGCTGACGAGCCGCCGCCCGCCTCCGTTGGACCCGGAGGAGCCAGAGAAGGTCGCGGCCGCCGTGCACGAGATGGGCGTGGACTACATCGTAATGACGATGGTCGACCGCGACGACTTGCCAGACGGCGGTGCCTCGCATGTGTGTCGCTGCATCCACACCATTAAGGAGAAGAATCCGGCGCTGATGCTGGAGGCCCTCGTCGGCGACTTCCATGGTGATTTGAAGCTGGTGGAGCAGTTGGCGGTTACCCCGCTGAGTGTGTACGCGCACAACATCGAGTGCGTGGAGCGCATTACGCCGCGTGTGCGTGACCGGCGCGCCTCGTACAAGCAGTCGCTGCAAACACTCGAACACGTTACGAAGTCGACCAATGGCAAGATGCTCACAAAGAGCAGTATCATGCTGGGCCTTGGCGAGGAAGAAAAGGAGGTGCGCCAGACGCTGCGCGATCTGCGCACGGCTGGTGTGTCGGCGGTGACCCTTGGCCAGTACCTGCAGCCCTCACGCACCCGTCTGAAGGTGTCCCGCTACGCTCACCCGAAGGAGTTCGAGATGTGGGAGAAAGAGGCGATGGACATGGGGTTCCTCTACTGCGCCTCGGGCCCGATGGTGCGCAGCTCCTACAGGGCTGGTGAGTACTACATCAAGAGCATTCTGAAGCAACGCCAGAGCGCCGAAGGTGGAAAGGCTACGGCGGCCGCCACCGCTGCCAACGCAGGTGCTGCGATTGCGTGAAGAGAGGCGCACGCGTAATGAGCATCTTTCTGGATGGCGAAGCGGCACTGGCGACGCCGCCGATATCGTTGTCGGCGGTTGCGTGACAGCATTAGCGCGAGGACGGCGCAGCGTTCTTTGTTGTTGAGCGATGTCTCTGGTGCTCAGCTCAACACCTTCAGCACAGACAGAGACGTGTGTTTCTGTGTTGTTTCACACTTCCGTGTGCTCTGCGCTTGCGTGCTCCCCGCATAATGTGCGTCGCGTTTTTTTTCTTCTACTTTGGTGCTCCTGTTGGCCCACGCGGTCGTGCATTGTAGCAGAACGTTCATACTTCGAAGAGGGAGTGAGAAGGAGGGAGTTGAGCTACACGGCGTCTCCCGCCGCCACCGCATCATAATGGGCGGAGGGCGTGCCTTGTCAGGCGTACTTTCTTCACCGGGACGATCGTTCTGGCTGACTGCAAAGGCATGCAATGGTGACAGAGAGCCGCGCCTCCTCCTCAGCCCACTCAGCCGCTATGAACATTAGGGTGGGTGGGGCAGAGATAGGCGCCCACCCTTATGCGCGTGTCCACCCGTCTTCTGTTGTGTGGTCTCTGAGTGTCCGACCTGCGAGGCAAGAGTTTCGCCTTCTGGTACGCCACGGACACCCGTGTTCGCTGCGCGCGAGCAGGGCGTGAGGGACATGGACGGCGTTGCTGCCCAGTTGTTCGCACCAGCAGGGCGGTGGCGCGAGCCCGTTTCGCTTCCTCTAAGTTTTTCACTGTATCCCACACCTTTCATCCTTCACCACTTCCTATCTCTGCGCCTTTTCTCTTGCGTCCTTTGAATACCATTGTGCTCTCTGCGATGGCGTGCCACCCCCTGTGCGGTCCACCACACACACACACACACACACACACACAATGACACGTTCTTACTCGCGGCAAACGCGACACAAGAGCAGCGAACGGCACCCGTGCGCGCGTCTTACTCTCTTCCTCGTCGCTTTCCGCGCATTCGTCCTCCGCATCTTCCTCGTTTTGAGCAGGTATTCTTTTCGTCTCTTTGCTGCATCGCGCTCTCTCTCGCAGACCGTTGTGGGCCATTGGTGAGTCGGCGTGCGCGCGCGCCTCATCGTAAAGGAGCTTGCATACCGAGTCGCCGCAGGCGTTCTTCATATTTTTGCACGGCAGGAAGCAAGCTAGACGTCGAACGAAAACGCGAGGGAGACACGCACGCATACTCCGGAACTCTGCCCATACGTACTGCTGCAGTGGCATTCAACCCGCCTCAGTGGCGGAGGCGCAAGCCGCCACCTTCAAGCCCACAGCCCCATACACACGCTCGCACATACACACTCACACTCACACTCCCTCTGCTTGTGTGCGTGTGCGTGTGTGTGTGTGTGTGTGCACACATTTGACTTGGCTCGTTTCGTTTTATATATTTCCTGCTAAGGCGCATTTTTATTCTCCTCTTTGATTGAGTTATTCATCATCATCATCACTCTCCTCCCTTTTTTCCTTCCTTCGTCTCTGTGCCTCCCCCCCCCCGCCCCATCCCCATCCCCCCCCCCCGCCCTTCTCTCTCCCTCTTCTGGGGGGGATCTCCACCGCATCCGCTTTGCATGCCCGTGAATTCGTAGTTATTGGCATACATTTATGTATAATTTCTCTTTGCTTTCGCAGCCTTTTTCAGTCGACACACACACACACACACACACACAGAGAGAGAGAGAGATACGCGGCGGGAGGAGACAAACAGAAAGAAAAACGAAGAGCGCCTGCCCACCCATACAAACGCATCACACACACGTACAGCCGAGGGAGGGGGGCAGGTGGGTGAAAAACAAAAAAAAACAAAAAGCAGGTCGCTACTAGAGGCTGAGAGAGGCTTTATATTTATTACATGCATGTACACCACCTCCTTTTATTTATTTTGGTTATTATTATTATTTTGTGTGTGTGCGCGCGTGTTGACGGCTGTCCTGATTGAGGACATTCGCGGCCTTCTTCTCGTTGGGACATTTCTTTGGTGGCCGTCGTGGTTTCGCTTCTACCTTGTGTGTGTGTGTGTTAGGTGCGCGCTCTCCCTGTTTGTTCTCTCATCGTCTTTCATCTTTGTGTGCGTCACTGCAGCCGTTGTCGTTTGCTTGGATCGAAGAAAAAAGGAGTCGGCCCTCTCCCCTCCCCTCAACCCTCTCCGTGTTGTTTGATCTCTGGAGCTGACAACCTCATCCCCCTCTTTTTGTTTTCGCGTGCTTACTGTTGCTTTGCCCGCCTTGCGATTTCCTATGCCCCCTTGCGTACGTGTGCGCGTGCGTGCTTCTCCTTGTTGCATTCATCTTCCCTCGTGGGCCAATTTCAGCTTCGTCTCTGTGCGTTTTGGCTCGGGTGGTGCTGGAGAGCGAGTAGGCGTGCGCGTGTGCGTGTGAGAACAGAAGTGGTGGCCTCCTCCCTCCTTGCATCCTCTTCACTCGCTTTTTTCGCTTTTCGCTATTTTTTTTTCTTTCGGGTCTGTCTGCGAGGCGGGCTGCAACACGATATATTTTTTTCGAAATTGGATGGTGGCGCGCTCGTTGGTGAAGTGACCAGAAGGATCCGGTCATCTGGTGGGCTACTCGAGTATCACCGGTGCATCACTCTCACGTACCCCGTCACCGCCCTTCACGCATCCTCCATCGCTACGCAGTCGCAGCACGGTCGCAACGACCTCTGCCGCATCACGCATTCTCTCATTCTTTCTCGCTTTCCCGCTTTGGTTTTGGTTGGCATCCTCTTCACTGTGCATTCTTTCACCATACGCGCCCTCCCCCCTCTGCCAGCTTTCGTGTTCCGTCTCTCGTTGTTTCATTCATTACTGCCTTCCTCTTGTCGTTACCCTTGATGCCAAGTAGCAATCTTGTGACGGACGCGTACCACAACACCGAGTTGGCAATCAACGTTTTCTTTTCCATCCACACCGATGCGAATCCCGTCATGGGCAGGAAAGCGACAAAGGCTTCAGTAGTCCCCATCGCTGCCTCGCTGCTTCCGGCAAACGCCGCAGTCATGATCGACGATGACCTCACGCCTGGCGTGGCTGACTTTGGCGCCACCACAGAGCCAGCTGTGCGTAGCCCGTCATCCGTTGAGCGCGAGGTTTTTGAGAATTCCATCGCAGACATCGGCGGCGGCGGCGCCCTATCTCAGTCAGTGGTGAGCCGCCGCGACATGTCGCTTGCGGACATCTCCCGAATGCGACTGGAAGGCTGCCGTGCGCGGCACACACTCTTCGCCGCTACCACGTCACTACGTGGCAGCATGGCCTCGTCGCTGCGGTCTACCTCGGGGTCGCCCATGCTCCCGCTGACTGGCCGCGTGCGTGATCATGCGGGGATCTGCGGCGAAACCACCTCGGCAGCCATATCGGCAGTCTCACAAGCGCCTGCGTGGTCGTCCCTGAATGGGCTTGGTCGCTCATTCAACCGCCGCTCCAGCATGCTATCGGTGCGCACAAACGCACTGGACACGTCGATTGCCATTCTTCAGCACATGGCGCACGACACGGCTGCTCGTGCCGAGGCTGCCTGCAATGCTCAATCTCTCGCCGGCACCCCGTCCACCGCCACCTCCGCCTGTGGATCCGTCGCGCTGCCCTCGTTGCAGCCGACACAGCCCTATCCAGAGGACACCCACGCCGGCGCCCGCGGTTACAAGGTGGTGGGAAGTGGTAACACAGCTTCGGTGGAGGACAGTTGTAGCGGCAGCGGCCAGCACACGCCCGTGCTGCACACCGTGCACACGCGACAGTTCACCAGCGCTTCGGACTCTTCCTCTCCGCTGAACTCGCTCTCTGAGTCGGAGCTGTGCAGCGGGCACCTGCGCGCTGGCGGTCGCTCACATTTGTCTGCACAGGCCTCGGCAACACACCTCACCGGCAGCGGTGGCGTTGCCAAGGCGGCGTCGGACTTACAGCACAGCTCCCCACGGTCTCACCCGGACGGATCTCCCTTGGCTGCAAGGCGGCAGACGATTGCCACAGCGGATCATCGAGCACCCCATCATTCAGTGGCGGTCGCCGCCACAGAGGTTGCCCTGCCAAGCGCACAGAACCAGACGACCGACGTAAGCGTCTACAACCACGACTTCCAGCACATTGTCCCACTCGAAGTAAAGGAGGCGCTCCAGCGTAACATGCGCCCAATCTGCGAGGACGACGATGACGACGACGACGACGCGCTGCTGCACGACGGGCTGAGTGCGCCGACGCCGCCGCCGCTGACATCCTTCGCGAACGTGACGCACAGCATGTACGAGGACACCTGCCATTTGGACACTCCGTCCAACTATGTGCGCACTCGTGGCACCGGCAGCGTTGGTGGTGCCGGCACGGAGATCGCGGATGCCCCGTTCAGCTTTCCTCCGAGTACCCTTCACGCACCTAGTCGACTCTTTGCTTCACCAAACGCACCGGCGCTGCAGACAGCCACATCCTCGATGATTGCCTGGCAAACAGGCGGCACTGGCGGGGCCAAGTCGATCCGTCCATTCGATAGTGACACGGCGGAGACACTGGCGGCTGGCCTGAGCATCAGCGGTACGGGAGTACCCTTCCAGGCGTGGAAGTTTCCGAGTTTGGGCAAGCCGAACTCCGCGTCGTCGCTGCGCAAGACGTCGCTCGGCGAGAATGGGAACGCGGAGGCGTTGCCGGAGGGCGCGGTGGGAGGTGCGGCCGCGGTGCATCAGCCGACTGTTCCACTTTCCGAGCACTGCAGCCACCCCACTCGCGAGACCCTCATGCCGGGATCGCCGCAGCGGCAGTGCAGTGAGTCTCCTCCGCTCACCCGAAACGGACTTCAGGCCACCAGCAAGCACATCACCCTCAAAACGGCAGCTACGCCGTGCTCTTCCGTGGCGGTCGGTGCCCTGTCTGGCTCTGGCGACGTTGGCCCGCGCGCAGCGTCGCTGCTGTCCGGTGTGGACGGCACTCATCGAACGTCCTCAGTTGTGCACGGCACCCCGATGCGCACCAATGACGGCGCAGGTGGGCGCTTTGTGCAGCCTGCTGTCGCGCAGGGATCGCCATCTAGCGCGGCTGGCAGCTTGAGCGCCGCCGCTGACAGCAGCAACACGCGCAAGCTGGAGATGATGTACACAGTCTATGAGCGGCTGCTGCACGCACGGCCTCCCGACAACAGCTTCCCTGAGGCTACCCCAAGGAGTCTGCAGACGCTGACCTCGCGAAGTCTGACTGAGGAGGTGACGCCGCCGCTGGACACATCGCCGTCGCCGCCGGCTGCCCAGCAAGCGCCGCAATCTGGTGCCGCCGGCGCTGGCTTCGAGGCAATGAGTCAGGGTGACTGTTCTCCATCGATGTCCTACTCCGGCGCTCTGAGTCGCTCGGCGGGTTACTACAGCTTCGGTAAGCGGATCAGTCTCAGTCACCCGAACAAGCAGACGCTGCCACACCAGTTCCTCGGCAGCGCCGCAAACCTGCATGCGATGTCGTCGCCGCCGCGCGTGGCGATGATCGGCACCCCCGCAGTGGCAGACATGATCGTGGCGTCGAACGGTAACAGCAGTGGCTCAGCCATGGCTTTCTCGTCTACTGCGCGCGCGCGCCGACGTACTCTGGACTTGTCGGTGCTGCAGCGCATCGACTCCCGCCCGCTGCTGCAATCGACGCTGTTTTTGCAGAATAACCTGCACTCCATCTGCGAGGCGCAGGCGCGGTTCGCGCGGAAGGAGAGAGCGGAGGATGCTGGAAGTGCGGAACAGCGCAACGCAATTAGTCTGTCACCGTCGAAAGCGGCTGTATCCGTAGCGGTCAAACCCGTGCCCCAGTACACCGTTCCGTTAGAGGAGCAGAGTGCGGCTGGTGTGCCGTCGCCGGCGAGCGTGGCCGACGTGGAGACGTGCGAGGGTGTGGAAGGGGTGAGTCAGGGGCGGATGACAGGCCGCACCGCAATCGCCGAAACGGCTTCGCCGGTGGTGCTCGGCTCCGCTGCCGCTTCGGCAACAGCAGCGTCCACCGCGCGAGAGTTGAACCAAACGCGCAGCAGCTGCAGAGGTACTCAAGTCCCTTCTGTGGACTCTGTGCTGCCGTCGTCCGTCTCGCCCTCAATAGGCAAGCGGTCCAACGCGTCGAGTCTGCCCGTCAACTGCATTCAAGAAGGGCAGGGGAGGCAGGAGGAGCCGCTCCGCAAGCAGGCCGAGATGCACGTGAATCCCACGGCCGCCGCCGCCGTGTCTGTGGCACATGAGAGCAACGGAATCTCACCACATCGGTACTACCGAGCCCTCACGGAGGCAAAATGCCTCGTGCGTCACGTTCACGGCGTCGATGGGGTGGAGCGGGAGGTGGACAACGACTCCATGGACTTGGTCGTGTACGCTGGCATGCACCTGATGGGTTGGTTGGAGGTGGTGAGTCTGCTGGGCTGCGGCAGCTTTGGTCAAGTATTCCTTTGCAAGGACTTGCGCATCTGCGACGGCCACTTTGTCCACCCAAGCGAGATCGAGGGCGAGGACTACGAGTATTGGAACTGCTCCCACGCCTACCTCCCCTTCAGCAGCGTCGACGCCGTGCCGACGCATCGGCCGCTTGTCGCCGTCAAGGTGGTGAAAAGCGTGCCGCTGCTGGAGCAGCAGTCGGTTCTAGAGGCGGAGATGCTTGTACTGATCGGAGCGCAGACCGCGCTACCTCCGGCGAACGCAGCGGAGGAGGCTCGTGAGTCGGCCATCCCGGCATTCGCAGCCGCCACAGGTGGTCGAATTGGCGTCAATGAGCCACCGCCGGCGGATCCACGCTGCGCCAACATCGCAAAGGTGCTCGCCGACGGCATCTGCTACGGCCATCACTGCATTGTGATGGAGAGGTACGGCGCGAACCTGTACGAGTACATCGCCGCGAACGATCACCGTGGGCTTCCCATGTACCAAATCCGCTCTATCGGCGCACAGCTCTTCTCCGCTCTCTCGCTCGTGCACGAGGAGTGCCACATCATCCACGCTGACATCAAGCCAGAGAATGTGCTGCTGACGCTTGACTCAGGCAGAGGCACACTGCGGGTGACGGACGAGCCGTCGCCCATAACCGCTGCCACAGCAGCCGCGACGCCCCCCGCTGAGGCCATGAGCAATAGCAACGCCAGCACCACTGCAGTGGCGACCAAGACCCCGCGTAGCGTCCCACAGCAAAATGCGTTTGCTGAGGCTGCGCACCGCTCTCCGAGCAGCACGTCGCCAAATGCCGAACCGCCGTGGCACCAGCAGCGCACCGAGTCTGCGGCGTCGTCGTCCGCTTCGCCCTCGCTGCCGGCAGAGCGCTCGCACACCGCGCGAGTCGGCCCTGGCGCTGTCGCGCGGCAGCGGCTCGGCTTTAAGGGGAAGCGCCGAAACTCGAACACCCTCCTGGACCTCTCCTCCTCGCCGATGACGCTCGCGACGTACAAGGGTCACAGTTTGTGCCACCTCCGCTCAAGCTCGGCCAGCCGCGCCACCATTGTGGAGCAAACAGACATGCCGACCCCCGAGCCGCGCCGCATGCACATGCTGAGCCAGTCTTCCGCTCTTGTCACCAGTGCCGCGAGCGGCATGTCGTTGCAAAGCCTTGGCGGTGGTGGTGCCGGCAGTTACAGTCGTCACATGATGCAAGCACCTGCTGCGCCCGTGGAGGAGGCGCCGGCGGTGCCAGTAGCACCGGCTGCTTCGCACCTGCACGTTCGGCTCATTGATTTTAGCTCCAGCTGCTACGACGGTGGCCCGTTTTACCAATACATCCAGTCCCGCTACTATCGTGCACCGGAGGTAATTATAGGGGCGCCGTACAACTCTGCAATCGATGTGTGGTCGACTGGCTGCTTGCTTGCGGAGCTGCTGCTGGGCATGCCGCTGCTCCCCGGCTGCAACGATCACCACCAGCTCTCGCTCGTGGAGGAGATGATTGAGCCGCTGCCCGACTACCTGGTAGAGGATGGAGACAACGCCGACTTGTTTTACATCGTAGCAGCGCCGGGGGGCGAGGGTAGTACCGATGCCGCGCTGCCTCGTGCGCCAGCAGCTGCAGCGCCCGGCGCAACTGCGTCAGCGACGCTGCAGCAGCCTCGGTCGTTTGCTTTGCGCACACGCGAGAACTACCTGGAGGTCACCGGCAGCGAGCCGCTGCAGTACCGCCGCTACTTCACGTACCAGACTCTGCAGGAGCTGGTGCGGCACTGCCCTTTGACGCTCGAGGAGCGGCGCATGAGCAACGGGCTACATCCGTACGTGTCAGCCAACGAGTCCTCCGCGATACCCCCCGATGCGACGCCGTCGCTGTCGGTGCGATCAGACATGATGAAGCAGCGCTACTTGCTCTTCGATTTGCTGCGACGTCTCCTTCAGACGGACTCGAAACTGCGCCCCACCGCCGCCCAGGCACTCCAGCACCCGTTCTTCAGCTCGCTTCCACCGTATTTCAAGACCTTTGCGCTCGACTGAGAAGCCTCACTGGCGGTGGTAATGGTGCACCTTCCCGAGTACGTGCGTGCTCTCGTAGTGGCTGGTGCTGATGCGGGTGCCCCGATGTGGACAAGGAAAGATGGCGGCACCCCTCAACGCGTGGCATCTCAGGGTCTGGCACACCCGCCCTCTGTGGGGCAGCTGAGTAGCCCCCCGCCCGTGTCCCCCGCCAGTGCCGAAGCACTTCTGCTGCTGGTAGGGCCAGGCACCTACGGCGTGTGGGAGGTCAGAGCGATGCAGCGCCACTGATGTCGGCATCCAGGTCGTATATAACGCTGCGCCGGAGCGATCTGCGACTGTGAACACGACTGTGCCATCCATATGGTAGGCGACGTGTGAGCGTGACTCGAGCGTATCTCGCCCGGCCCTCACTGCCCTGCTGGTGGGGTGGGGCGCCTGTGTGCCACCCGGAGGGTGATGCGCCGGGTGGCGAGCAGCACAATGGGAAGCGACTGTGAGGCAGCCTGCTTGGTGGGCGGGTGGGCAGAGTTTGAGGCAGAGACGGCGCTCCGATGACTGTGTCGGCGCATTGCTGTAACGCGCTTCTAGCGCTGCTTCGCACCGCGCGGAATGGGGGCCTGTGGCAGGCCGGGCGATGGAGTGGTGTGACGTTCCGCTCGTGCTGTATGGCGGCTAATGAAGGCCTTGTAAAAGAAATTGACAGGATTGGGAAGTGTGGAGGCGTGTGTGTTTGCTTTGTATGTATGATTTGAATGAGGGTGACTGTGTGCCTCATGTTATGATGTCCGTCCAGCCATTTTTTCCTGTGTGTTTGCGCGTGCGTGTCTTCTTCGGTGGTGCGGTGGGGGGTTCCTGTTCGCTTCCTTCTTTCCTATTTTTTTAGGGGTTTCGCTTTCGTAGATGAGCTGTAATTTGGTTCCGTTTTTTGGGTCTTCCTCTCTCTTTCACTGTCACTCGCTCGTTTCCCTTTTTGTGTTCGGTGCGCGTACGCGTATGCGCTTGCCACGTGATGGCGAGGACCTGTCACGTCTCCAAGTATGTATGTATCATGTATATATACTTGTGTGTGTGCCGACCATGCACGTGTACAGTTGTCTGGCGTTCTCGTCTGTGCATTTAAGTTTCCCGTCTCTCTCACTCTGACTCGACTTTATATATATATATATCCCTTGCCCCCCCCCCACGTACACACACATCGCCTCTTTTTTTTTTCTGCCTTATTGTTGTTTAGCGTACTCGTTTTCGTGTTCGGTCACGCAGCCTCAGCGGAGCGTGTGCAGAGGAAACGGCCTCGTGAGTCATGCGCCGCCACACGCGCTGCCCTTCCTGTTCCCACGCGTGCTCCACGTCCTTTCCATGAAGGCAGAGGGGTGGGGAAAGGGGGGCCTTCCACGCGAGCAGCGATGAAAAAGGAAGACGATTTGCGCAAGGGAGGGATTGGCACGGTCTGCAGACACGCTTACGCGCATACGCGGGCGCTCTTTAGCGCCCAACGCCCCGCCAACTCCTGAAAGGCTGCAAAGAAGAAGCAAGAGAAAAGGGGAAGAAATTCGTACAAGCCGCTTTTTCAGTGGCGCCGTCGTTGGACAGCAGTTGCACTCTGCGGCAATCTACAGCTCGGCGGCTCATTGTTGCCCTCCTCAGTTTTATTCCCTTGGCTAGGAAGCGTGCAAGGTTTTCAGATGCTACACCAACCATAGTTTCTCTCGCCCTTCTCTACCTTCGCCGCACGCGCGTGCACCGGCAGCTCGAGTAACTCTTTTCTTCCCTCTCGGTGACGCGCCTTTGAAGAGGTGTATCACACACGGTTTCCGCACCGTATCAAGACGATCGTGTCTGCTCACTCGTCCACTCCTCCCGCCCCACCCCCTGTGCGCCGTCTGCCTCTTTTCTGTTTCGAGCAAACAATCGAACACGACTGCGCGGACTCCGTCGACGACACCCGAACCTCGCACAACACGCTTCACGGTACACTGCACTTCACCATCCCTCCACTCGACCGCGCTGTTCCCTGTGTTGCCCTCCCTCTCTCCCCCGCTTCTGTTTGCTGCGGTCAGCGAGAAGGAAAGAAATAGAGAAGTCGTCTATCTTTCTCTCTCTCCGCCGGGACAGAGAAGAAAAAGGAAAACACGAAAACGAAAGAGGAAGACATCGCACTCAAAGTAGAGTAGCGGCCCTCTCCCTCCCCTCTCCTTCCACGACACACTCATCACGGGGGAGGTGAGCCGAAGCCAAGGATCTTCTTGATCCTTTTGTGCTCTTTATTTTGGTGTGCTGCTACGGGAGGTTGTACCGCCCCTTTTGCTTTTTGTTGTGAAGTGGAGAGGAAGACGTCGACTTGTGCCCCTCCCCCTCCCCCTGTCCTACGCTTTCCCATTGAGGCACATCTACCTTGCTCTTCGATCGCCGCGTGACGAACTTGCGTGCGCAGGGGGGGTTCAAAGGAGAAAGGGAAGCGAAAGTCAACAACCGCAAAAAGGGGAGGGGGCGATCGCCTGGGATCATCAGAGGTTGTTCTCCTTCCCCTCCTTCCTCCACAAAGCCGGTTTGATCACTGAGACTCTTGCTTCCTCTCTCTTTGGTTTTTGTGCCTGTGCCTGTGTCTCTTAGGTGGGCGACGGTTGCGTAGGGCGCCCAACTCAGGATCTTAAACACGTACAGAATACAGGAGACACTCCACGACAGGTAAGACACGCCCGCTTTTCACTCATCGTGTGCGTGTGTGTTTGTCTGGCTCTCCCCCTCTCCCTCTCCGTGCGTGTTTTCTTTCCGTTAAACTCCCTTTGGTTCTCTTGTTTCAACTCTGCGCTCTCACTTGCTTGTCGATCGACTCACCCACCCCCTCCCCCTCCAACGTTGACACAGAGACACGCGGGGGTGGGCTCTCCCCTCCCCTCCCTCTTCTCCACTCTCACAGCCCTCCGCCACACCCCATTTCCTTCCTCATCTTACGTCTTCTATAATCACTGCCACACCCGATCTCTCTGGTTCTCTCTCGGCGCGTGTGTGCGCGTGTGTGCTTGGGTCTTCTTATTTTATAGTTTCGCCCTTTTTGCGTTCGCTTTGAAGCGCCCCGGTGCCGTTGTTTCTGATCTGCTGCTGCTTCGTTTCTCCCTCGTCCTCTCCCCGCTCTCCGTGACCTCATGTATGAACTCTGCGCCTGGCTGTGTGCGCGTGCTTAACTGCTTCTCTCGGTTGCATTCGTGCGTGATTTCCCGCCTATTTTTCTTACTTTTGGGCACACCTGTGAAACGAAGAGAGAGAGAGACGACTTTCTGTCCCCCCACCCACCACCACCACCACCAACCGCCCACGCTCTCTCCCGCCCAGCGAAGACAAGCCCCTCTCCGTTCGCCTTTCCTTCGGGCCTCTGTCCCTCTCTGAGGGAGTCTCCTACGAGGCGTTCGCCGCTTCTTCACATACGCACCGTAACGCTCACTCACCCGTCCCCCTCCCCACACACATACGCGCTCGCTGCTCCCTGTTACACAGCATATCTGACCATCCCTCACGGCTTCTCGCTTCCAACAAACACGTGCAAACACAGCTATACTTGTGGTTTACTCTTCTCCCACGTTGTTCTCTTTTTTTTTTCTTCGTTTCTGCTGTTGTGCTCTTACCATAATCACGTGTGCGTGTGTCTGTGTCGCGGGGTGCGTGGTGCAACTCTGCGCGGCTCGCTGGTGCTCGTCTTGATTTCGGAACGAAAAGGGACCTTGCTCTTTATTTCCTGTGCAGGTGGTGCGCAGCCGAATCTTCGTGTTTGTCGCTTTTCGCTTCCTCTAAACATCGAGCTTGCGGGTCCAGCGTTCGACCACCGACAAGTACGCATTACACTGTCTGCAACGCCCCCTTCCCTCCCACCTCTTCTTTTTTTTTTAGCTGTCTTCTTCGCTCTCCGCCGTCGATCTAGGCAAGTCACACAACCTTGCACAGCACCCACGAAAGGCAGGACGAGGCGATTCAGGTACAAACCAGAGCTAGGAGAGCCAAGAAAATAAGAGCAACTAGAAAAAAAAAACAAGGAAAACGACAACAACACGGCCACTCACGCACCCACACCGTGTTCGCAGGTATATACACTTCGTTTAGCGACGGAAAAAGAGAAACACATCTGCCTGAAAGAGGGAAGGCTCGTGCGGTGAGCGAGGTTCAGAGAGAAGGGGAGCAACAGCGAAACAGAGGAGGCGTAGTTCTGCATCCTTTCTCGAGAGGAAAGGAGATCAAATCTCTTTTCCTTCTCGTTTTGTGTTGCCCTCAAGTTCCGAGTGCGTGCGCCTGCGCTCTCTCTTTGTTTTGCCCCCACTCCCTCCTTTCTTTCTTCACCCGACGTGGAGGGAGAGGTTTGGCAGAAGTGCGTGAGCGATTCAAGTACGAGTCCACGTGAGCGCGTGTCTCCCTCTCTCTCGGTGTATGCGCGTGTGTGCGCGCATTCTCGTGCTCTCCGCTCTTTTTTTTTATGCCTCCAATCGTGAGAGAAGTCTCCAGGCTCTGTCTTGCTTGCGGGGACCGTGCGTGCGCGTGTTCGCCTCAGCTCCTCCATCTCCTTATGTGATTCAACCATTGACTGTTCTTTTGTTCTTTTTCGTGATTTTTTTTCTTCGCGTGCCCCGGATTATCATTACTTGTCCTTATCTATACCTTTACTTCCTCCCCTACTCCCCGCTGTGTTTTCGTGTTTCTCTGCGTGCCCTCCTCGTCTTCCTCATTGGTGTTGTATTCATCATACCGTCTGCCGCACCTCACTTTTTCCCCCCATCTTCCCCCGCACAAGACAACAACAAACGAAAGACACACCCGCACACACACACACACACAAACACACACACAAACACATCAACGACGGAAAAAAAAATAGCAACACCAAAGCGTGCGCACCTCGCTCTTCTCCCCCTCCCTTCTCTCTCCCTGGCCTACTTACCTCGCTCTCCATCGCCGTCTTTCTTCTTTTTGTTTGTTTGCTCGCCTTCATCGGCACACACACACACACACATACACTCCGTCTCTCCATCACATTTTTTTTGTGTTTTTGCTTGCTCTCTTTTCTTTCGCTTTTTTGCCATTTTGTTCACTACGTGTGTGTGTGTGTGTGCTGAGTGTGTATGTGTATGTGTGCGTGTGCGTGTGCGTGTGCGCGCGCGTAGCTCCGTGATTGGCCGTTGCTTTTACGCTGTTTCTTTCGCGGTTGTGGTTGCCGCCTCTTTTTTTTTTACGTCTTTTCGCTTTGTTTGCCAAGTCGCTCCCCCCCCCCTTCTTTCTCTCGGCTGCCTTTGCTGGCCTTTGAGTCCGAGTCACTTCTATGTACCTCTCTGCGTGAGTGTATATGTGACCTTCTATATTTTGCTGTTCGGTAGCGCTCACTGTTACACACGCCCTCTTGTTTTCTTTTCGTTCTTCTGCATAGTTACACGTCTCCTGCTGTTCTCCCTTTCTGCGCCTGTGCCGTTCGCTCTCCCCCCCCTCCTCCCTCCTCCACGACTGCCTGTGACTGGCGCATCTTTTTTTTTTTAATTTTTATTATTTTTCGTTTTCTCTTTTACGTTGTCACTTCCTCGCGTTTTTTGTTTGCTTTGCTGTATTTTTTTTTTCTTTTTCCATCTTTCCTCGACCTGTTTGTGTGTTGTGTGTGGGCCTCTCCACATTTTCTCCCGTCCCACTCTTCGCTTCCCAAACGAGGAAAAAAAACGAAAACGGGAAACGAAGCAGCCATCACTTCTGCGTTGCTGTGGCCTTGGACAATACACGTACACCCAGACACCCAGACACACACACACACACGCAGATATATATATATATATATGCATAGATAAGGAGATAACACACATATAAAAGAACGTTGTACCGGTGGTGGCAGCGCCTTGATCTCGTACCGCTGCTCTTTTTCTTTTTGTGTTGTTCTTCCTGTTCTTGTAATCCTCCCCTTCCCTCCTCTCTCACTCTCCGTTTCTCGTTGTGCTTTAGTCTTTGTGCGTATACTGGCGACCGCACGCGCGTTTGTCAGTCTTGTGCGCTCCTTCACGCGGAGCACACATACTGCAGGCCCACACCGCTGCTGTGCAGCAACGGAGGGCTGTTTCTAGAGGTTTAGTGGTCGTCACTAATCTGCAACAAGAAGGGATGCCTGCCTTGTCCTCTGGCGCCGTGGAGAAGAGGAAGTCGCCGTTGCCGGTCGATTGTGTGCAACTGGCCAAGGATTCAGTAAGGCACTCGGGATCGCGGAGGGGTAGTGCCGCGTCATGGCTGCACCCGCTGTCGTCCACCGAGGTACCCGTCTCGGACCTTCCACACAATCCGCTCTTTTCCCGACATGGAGTTCAGCTGACCAACAGCGACGACATTGTTGTCGGTGGTGGCGGCGCCGGATCCTCGAGCCTGCTCTCCGCAACGGAGATCTCGCCCATGCAAATACGTGAAGCCAGCGGCTGTAAGTCGCGACTCGACGGCTCCAGCATCACCTCCAGCGGCAAGCGAGAAGCCCGCAGCTGCCGCGGCTACTCACGGTTGACAGGGCTGCTAACCCGCCGAGGAGGTGACGGGAAATCACGCAAAAACGTCGCCGTCAGCAGCACCTCCCATTCAACGACGACATGCTCGGGAGGTGCACCGCAGGGCACCGTAATAGCCTCTCCCAGTGACGCAGCGGCGCGCAATCCTCTTCAGCCCTCCGGCAACACCAGCGGCGAGGCGGACCTTAGCGAGGACATGCGCCTGGATGACGGTGGGTGCGACTGGCCGTCCACGCCGTCGCCGAAGACCGCCTCCGTGTCACACAGGCGCGGGAGTAACAGCCCCAGCGGTGCCGTCAGTGTCGTACCATGGACGAGTGCCGTGAACAGCACCATTCAGAGTCGCAGTCGGCGTGAACTTTGTGCCTCCCCGCTGGCTTCGCAGTCGTCCCGCGCCTCGCCGCACGCGACGCTGCGGCTTGACGGCGGCAGCGCTACGAACGGTGCGGGTCTCGACTCGAGCGGAGCGCAGTTCGTGCCTCTCGGGTCCTCCGATCTGGCGAATCGAAACGGCAGTCCGAACCGGCTGCAGCGATCTTACTGCAGCGGCGCTGATGACGACAAGACGACTACATCGTCCACTCTGCGGAATCGGTCTCACCGGCAGAAACTGATCAGCGCCAGCTCTCTCTCCACGTCAGCAAGTCAGAGCCTTCTCCAGCTTGGGAGCACACGCGCTTCCCAGGGACAGACGCCACGAAATACGGGTGACCCTGATGCCTCCGTGCATGTTTCAAAGAACGCGCGAAGCCTGCGAGACGCCAAGGTAGCGCTGCTGCGGCGCACGCAGCACGGGAACGTCCATTCCCTGCGCAGCTCTCGCACACACAGCTTTCGACGCAGTCAAAGCAACGCCAGCACCGGCGGCGGTGACCCGTTGTCGCAGCGCGCCACTAAGATACGTCCCAGCAGCCGAGAAAAGCGATCCACGAACAGCACTGCGGGTGCCCTCGCCGGTGGCGGCCGTGTCGGGTCAGCGCATTCCATCGCGGCGGTTGACGACGACGTGGTGCGCATCAGTGTGCCGCCAGCCGATTTGAACTCTCCGCTGAGACACTGGGACATGGACTTTCCCTTGGCTGCGGCGGTGCCTGACATGGGTAGCGGCAAGTCAGAGCACAATATCAGTGCCAGCGGGGCGCAGCGTCGATTCAGCCGCCCCGAGGACAACCCCCTGCTCGAGGTGATGGAGACGTCGAGCTGCGCTTCACAGGGCTGGTGCGAGGCTGGCAACGGCGCACCCTGGTGCCCCTCCACGGCGGAGCAGGCAACACGTAGTCGCATCGCGGCCGCTGCCAGTTCGTTGAGCAAGTCTATGGATCGCCGAACTACTGCTTTGAGTCGTGGCGGGAGCCCCTTCCAGAGGTCCTCCAGCACCCGCCGCGGCACCTTCTACCCGCCTCGCATGCCGAGCGGCTTCTACTCACTCAGTCCGAACGGCGGCTACAGCAGCAGCACCGACAGCGAGGAGGAAATCCGGCTGCGAGAGCGGCACCGCAATCGCGTGGACGAGGTGCTGCGCCAGCTGAACGCGCCGATGAGGTCGACGACCGTTGATGATAGATTGGCGGCGGCGAGTATGCGCAACAACTCCTCCTACCCCTCTGCGAGGGACGCGTCCGTCGGCGCCGACGCATCGCAGGTAGACAATAACAACTCAAGCGCGTGGGCCGGCATTGGCGGCCTCGACTGGGGCGGCGGGCTCGTGGCGTTTTGTGCTTCTGCCACCGGCGGTGCCAACGCAAACATGAGCACGACCGTGAACGCCAACGGCGGTGGCGGCGGGGACGTTGGTGGGTGGCTCGGTGTGGGAGGTACGGCCACCACGGAGGACTGGTACACGCGCATGCGCAAAAAGTTGGAGGAGGAGAAGGCTGAGGCGGCGGCCGCCGCTGTAATGGCCAGCGATGCTAACTTCACCTCTGCAGCTCCTCCAAGTGAATCGGCGCCTACGGACACTCCCGCGGCGACCAGCCGGATCCATAACAAGGATTCCACGCAGTCAGAGATGCACATGCCCGCCATCGATCGCAACACGACGTGCAAAGGGCCTCTGCCCCTCCTTCGCTCCACCCGAAGCTCCCGCGCCCCCTCCGCGGCCCCTTCACATAGCAGCTTGCCGCCCGGAGCGCCGCAAGCGGCGCCGCCAATGTTGAACCAGACATTCAAGCCAAAAACTAGCCCAGCTGTGTCCTCGGCTGGTGAGCGCGTTGTGCGGCGCCTGCAACCAGGTATCCCCACGCGGATGCAGCTGAGCCACACATGCGCTGCGCTAGGCAGCGCCGATGGCGGGGCAGCTACCGCACACCCTCGCCCGCCGGGGGCAAGCGGCGCGGAAGAGGATTCTGCGGCAGCGAGGTCGCCTTCTAAACGTCTGTCGCTCAAAACAACCGCTGTGACGGTGCCTGCCAGCGCGGTCCAAACTGCAGACAGCCCCAGAGCAGCACCGTTGCCCGAGCTGGAGGTCATTGAGCCGCGCCACCGCCTCAGCGCCCTCGATCCAGATGATGGCAGCGTCAGCAGCATGGGCGGCACATCGACCGTGGCACCGCTGATGTCGTCTGCATCGAGGCAGCCGTCTGAAAGCCTCATCCCGATGCCGAGCAGGAACGCCAGCATGGTCGACCCAAGCCACTCCCAGTCCGACCTGCGGCGTCATGGCTCGCTTCCACGGATAGTGCCAAGAGTGAGCATGACTGTGCTGAAGCCGTCGCCGCCAAGGCAACACCCACACAGTACCATCGCCACCTCAGCGCCGTCACGGGTGCACAATGGCGTGCGACTCACGCTTGTGCCGTCCAGCGTTACCGCACAGTCTTCGGGGGGCACCTCCGCGACGCTCACGAGAGAAGGGTCGGTCTCCGGCGTTGGTGCTACGACGCGCGACTCTGCATGCACCGGGGCTGACGGGAACGGTGGGCTGCGCTGCAACCCTTCAGCGCCGGCCCCTAGGCAGGGTACTACCGCGAGAAAACAGCCAACGGCAGGCGCGCGCTCAACCGAAAATCCCGCGAGCTCGTCGGGTGCGCCGGCCGCCATTCTTGCGTCGGCACATCTCACCGACTCGTGACGGCGAACTTAATGACAGTTATGCACGTATATCGCGAGTGCTGCTTTTGTGAGCGTCTCCTCTCCACATCTGTGTGTGTGTGTGGGGGGGTGGCGCCGCGGTGTGACTGCTGCTCGCTCTTCTCTTCGGTCATGCCTCCCTACCTTTCTGCACATAACTTCTGCCCCCCTCCCCCCCATAAAAAAAGGCGCGCGCTGTTTCTCTGAGTTGCATGTGACTTGACTTGCAAAGACACTGCTTTTGCTGCCGATGCTCCCCTCTCCTCTTATTGTTAACCTGCTTGTTGGTGTGTTTGCTTGATTGTTGATGTCTCTCCGTGTCTTCGTCTTCCCTCCCTACCCTCTCGCTATCCGTGTCGCTGGACACGGCGCCTGTGCTTCTGTTGTCCCTTTCCTGTTTCATTCGGGTGCTTTCTCCTTCTCTCCTTTGCCCACGCAGAGCGAGCGAGGTAGAGCGACGCCAGCGCCCTCCCCTCACCCCTCCCCCACGCGCAGCGTTTCTACGGCTTCCCTTTTCCTCTTTTCTGCGAGCCAAACACACACACACACACAATACCGATGGAACGGCGACTGTGTCGCACATTGGGTCATAATGAGGTTGCGTCTTTCCCTCCTCTACGGGAAGCAACTGGGCAGCGGGGTGTGTATGTGTAGGGAGAAAATGAGGGAGGCGAAGGCGCATGCCTGCACGTGTTTGCCTGCGTTGAAGGTAACGGTGCTGTACGTCGGTGTTTATCGATATCTGTCTCCCCGTCGTCCCTGCGCGTGCGCGTATGTATGGGAATGACAGGAGAAGGCGATGTGGAGAGTGTGCGCGAGGGGGCCCATTGGTGCCCTCTCGCTTTCCAACCGTCTCTCCATCCCTTTTTGTTTTGTTTCTGCCATTCATGACGTCCACTTCCGTCTTTTTGGCAACACAGTCGACTGCTACCCCTCTCCCTCTCCCTTCCCCCGACCAGGGTGTTGTCCTCTGCGTGCATGTGTGTGAGAAGTTGACTTTCTTTTTCCTGGCAGAGGGGAGTGGACACACCCCCACCCACCCTCACCCACGCTTGCAAAGAGCGGCTTTGACGGCAACGCGAGGGAGTAACACGGACGGTACAAAAAAAAATAGGCAGAGGTGCAACAGACATAAAATGGTCGCTGCCGGTGCAAACACGGCAGAGGCGGACGTCGGCCGGACGTCTACGCCCCATTAGACACGTGCGAACACCCATGAACCTGCGCACCGCAGAGGAGGAAAAGGGAAGGGCGTGAGGCCCAGCGAGGACGCGACTCAGCTTCTGCGCGGCACAATGGACTTCTCGGAGTCCAAAAGATTGGAGGGCTGCGTGGCAAGAAGCTTCCCTGTGTTCCTCGAGCTTGATCGGTTGGCCTTGCGTTTTGCATGCTTCTCTCCCTCCTCGTTCTCTTACTCTCCTCTGTGCATGTGTCTGTGTGTGTGTGTGTGTCATGTAGCATGTAGTGCAACACGCTTCTCACATTGCGCTTCGCTGTGTGTGTGTGTGTGCCCGTGAAGGCGTGCGCTGTGCTGATGGTGAGCAACGGGTATACGAGGCGCATGGTGTCTGAACACTTCGTTCGCACCACGGCGACTCTCCTTGTTCTCTCCTTTTCCATTCAGCCACTGCTTTGCTTGTATTCTCCTCAACTCCTCCCCCGACGCTCTCTATCTGCTTGTCCTTGTCGCTGGAATCGTCTGCCTCCCTCATGTACGCACCACCACCACCCTCCTCCGCTCGCTCGGTCGGTCGCTCACCCTCACATACCTTCTGGGAGCTAGTTCCGGTAGGGGATATGAAGAAAGAGAGGACGGCATCGCAAGAAAGACACGCACCGACTCCCCTACACACGCACACACAGCAGCGTCAAGAGCATCTTGACCCTCCGCACAGGAACGATTCACAGGAGGTGGTGTGGGGATACTTGTGCACATTCTGCTTTCCACCCCTCTCGTCCCCCTCTCGCAGGTGAGAGGGCGAGCGTGTGAACGATAGACATACCCACCCCTCCCCCTCACCCGCACCTCCCTCCCTCCTCATACCGTTCACATAAACACGCGCACCAACGTACATAAATTTATAGCTGCTTGCCTCGCTTCCCCTCTCTGCATTTGCCGTCTGTCTCCCTTCTGTGGTGTTCGTTTCCTTGCCTCGATCTTGGTGGTTGTTGCTGTTCCCCTTTGCGCGTTTTATTTTGCCTGTGTTCTCCTCCTCCTCTTCCTCCGCCTGTGGACTTCCTCTTCCCACCCCCTCCTCCTCTCTCACTCTCAGTAGTTTGTATGCGCGCCACCGCTACGTAGACGAAACCCGTGGCTTTTTATCTCCATCAGCCGCCGTCATTGCCTGCGCATCGCCTTCTTCCCATTTTTGCCTCATCTTTTTTTTTTCCGCAGGGGCGCGGCGTCACCCAAGGTGCATTCGAAGAGATTCTCAAAAGGCGCTCTCCCCCCGGCCCACGTCCCTTCGCTCATCGCAATATCAAGTGCTTATCAGCATAATCACACACACACACACGCGGACAGACCAAAACGACGAAACACCTGCCCGCTCAGCGCTAAGACGCTCGGTTTTTCTTTTATTTTCCCCTTGTTCTTGAACCCCCCCCCCCTTTTCCAAGGAACAGCGAAGATCTGCTTCGTGTGTGCGTGACGACGTGGACGGGAGAAGGCGCCGACGTGCCGTCTGAACACAGGCAGACAGGCAAGACGGAGAGAGAGGGACGCAGTTTGTGGAGGTGAGGAAAAGGGTGTCTGTACACCCCCTTGTTGTCGCCATCTTCGTAAAACAGCGGCTCCGGGACTCGCTTTCTTCGCTTCTTCGTTGCTGCGTAGTTCTCTGTTGTCATTGTTCGCTCTTTTTTTCTTCAACTCTGCACGTGTGCCTGTGCTACATGGCCATCCAGCGTGCCAACCGCAGCACCCGCATCAGAAGTCAAAGAGATATCCACAAGCAACCCCCTCCCTCCCTCTCTCCCTCCAGCACCTCTTGGCTTGCTCCAGCCCTTCGAGAAAAGAGAGGAGCACACATAACGACGCCACGTTGTCGCTCTCTGCCGCTCGTCATTTTGTAGTTGGGGTGTGCACTCTTCTCACGTTCTCCTGGTTCTTGTCTGCTTGCCGTCTGGCCTTGTTCGTTTTTTTTTTTGGTGCTTCCACCACCCCACGCATCCGCACCCTCGATTTTCCTCGGCCGCTGTTTCTCTTTCTCCGTGTGTGTGTGCGTGTGTGCGTGTCGGTGCTCGGTGTTCGGTGTTCCGTGCGCCGCCTTCGTTGTGTACCACTACCTCCTCTCTTCCTCCACTGCTCTCCCTCGTTCTCTTTATTTTCAGTCTTCTTCGCCTTTTTGACGTTTTCGGTGTTGTGTGCCTGTCGCTACCCGCGTGGGTGTGTCTTCGGGTGCATCCGTGACTTTGCCGCGAGAGGGCAGTCCCCGCGCCCCCTCCCTTCTCTCCTACACGTCTTCACCCACACGCACGCCAACAGACGTACAGCGGACTCGGCTCTTCCATCGCTGTGGGAGTGCGACAATGCGGCTCTCATCATTGTGTCATGATACTCAAGGAGCAGCACAGAGAGGCGTCGGTGGCCGCGGTCGTTCCCAAGGAAGACGGACCTCAGTGCGCCCAACTGCGTCGTATGTGGGGAGAGGCAGAGCAAGCCGGCGGTCCGCCACGACAGCGCCGCGTCTGCAGCCGACTTTGCATCGTGAGGTGCCCGCTTCCTCTGCTTCGCCTTCGAAGCCGATCAGCACCACCCCCACAGGCACGCAGGGGCTGCCGTCGCAGGACCCTGTCTCAGACGCTGAGGATGCAGTGGTGCCGATTGCTTTGTTGACATCGGCCTCGCTGGCGCAGTCATGTGTTCAGTCGGAAGGCCACGTCATGGCTTCCCGGCCGCCGCCGCCGTCGGGGAGAAGCGGCAACTCGCTCGACGGCGACTCAACGGCCGTGTCCACCATTGTCTCCGACTCCGTCGCGCAACAACGTCCTCTTGTGGCGTCAGCGATCGTCATGCCGGGTAGTAGTGCCCCCTGGTCCGTTTCTGGGCGTTGTCCGTCTGTGCAGTCGTTCCAGAGCCGTGCCACGAGCCACTCGACGACCATGGCGAGGGGTCGCACCGGTTCCTTGTCTTCACAGCCCGCTGCTGCCCTCTCGTCGCCGAGGTTGTCGAGCTTCTCTCATCTCCGTCCGCTTCCGTCGAGCAAGGAGGCGGATTACCTCAACTTAGCCCATCAGCGCAGCTTTATTGGACGCTTCCGCTGTGCGACTCCAGTGGTGATACGCACGCCAGCTGCCGCTACGTCGCATGAACTTGCCGCACTGTCCACTATCGACGGCTCCACGCCGTCGCACGTGCGCAACGGTAAAACGCATGAGGAGACGGCAGCGGCATCGGTGTGCGTCGCCGCCGCCGCCGCCGGTGCGACCGCTGAGGGCGGCCGCACGAGTCCCTCCGCCGCTGCTGACGGGTGCGCGCAAGGTGTCGAGACCGAGGCGCAGCATGCCGTTGACGTGCCCTCTCTTCACGCCGTGGCGGCCGGTCATTCTTCCTCGCTCACTGCACCGGGTAGGTCTCCGCGGCAATTGGGGCGCCGCGTGTCTGGCTCTGGGGCGTCGATGGCCAGCAGTGGGACGGCGGGGCCCGGCGCTGGTCGGGGCCGACCTTTGTCGCTCCTCAACGGAGCGCGCCCGCGCGGTCTTGTGCCTTCTTCGTCGGCGTCTGCTCTCGTACGCTCGACAGGGGCGACGGCGTCTGCCGGCTTGCAGCGCCGATCTTTCGCTGCCCACCGTGGCCTGCTCGCCGCGAACATGGAGCCGCTGGTGAAATCGGGTCTGCACACGTCTCTGTGGTTGGCTCAGCAGGATGGCGGACTGGAGGTGCGTAGCATGGCGAACCCCAATCAAGTGCTGGCGAGTCTTCCGCGCCGCGACCCTCGAGCCGTCATCACCTCCCTGACGGAAGTCTGCGGCAGCCGCGTCGTCGCCGGATACACGGACGGTACGCTGTGCGTCTACGATGCCGTCACGATGAAGCTAACGGCGGAGCATCGCGCACATACGGCTGCCGTGACGTGTCTGCTCCACGTGCAAGGCGCCCCGCGCTTCTCCCTGCACACCGGTGCCGATGCGGAGATGCACGGCAAGCATGGGTCGACCCCCACACAGTCGCTCCTGCTCACAGGCTCACTCGACCGCTCCATCGCGGTGTGGGAAGCCGCGAGCATGTCTTACCTACACAAGCTGAAGGGCAATCTGCGCAGCATCGGCGCGCTTGCGGCGACCGCGACTGGCGGGTACGCTTTCAGCGGCTCTGACGACGGAACGCTGCGCATGTGGGACGCGGTGCAAGGCGACCAGCTCGCTATTACAAAGGAGGAGCGAGCGAATGCCGTTAAGAGAGTCAGTGAGATGGACGTGGCCGCAGCGGCGCCCCTGCTGCAGCGGCTGGTGGTGGCATCGACAGCTGCCCCTGCTGCGGCGGGGCACGCGAGCATCTCGGTATCTTTCCATGGGCTGCACAGAGGAGAGACAGAGGCAGCGACGGGTCGAGAGGTGCGCGCCGGCAAGTCTGCAGTGCCCTCGCCACGCGTCTTCCAGCGTCCGTTGCTGACCTCGGTGCCGGCGAGTACCAGCGGGTTCGCGGCTGTCGGCCCGCCTCGTCTTTCCACACCCCCAGCCGTCGCAGACGGTCGCCACCACCGCTTCCGGGAGGGCCACAGCGCGATTAAGAAGAGCTCTCTAGGCAGACGCGCCGGTGCCCATATAGTGCCGGTTGCCATGCGTGGCGCCCGTCTCCTGGCTAAAGCCGCTAACGGTGGCGGTCGTGTGTCATCGCTGTCGGCGTCTCCCTTGATGCCCTCAGCGGAGGTCGGGCCATTTGAGCCGACGGAGACGGGCATGACGTCGAGTGCGTATCGTGAGGGCAGTGTGTTGGTGGACCCCGAGGGCGGCATGTCACCGCTTCGCGGCGGCTTGGAGCAGGAGGCCGAGTTGGAGGACAAAGACGACGAGAGGGCGATGATAGGCTCTGCTGCTGTAGCGGGCGGTCGCTACCGAGATGCTGGCAGGAGATCCTTTGCGACGTCGCGCACACCGCGCAGTCTCAAGCGCGGCTTAAAGAAGCGGGCGAAGGGCCTCCTAGCTAAGCGGGGTGTCGGCGTCGCCTCGTCCAACAGCGGAAGGGCGGCGACAAAGACGAAAGCGAAAAGCGCATCCGCCGCCCCGGCCGCCGGTATGTGGGCGAGGCACAAGAAAGGGGCACAGAAGAGGACTACGAAGAGTGCGACGTTGGAAGCCGAGTCGACACCGGTGTGCACGCGGTGGCTCGCGAGTTCGTTGGAGCAGCGACTGGAATCGTGGCTGCGCCTGTACCAGCAACGCGTGCTGCTCTCGGCGGCATCTATGCAGCTTACGCAGCGTATCTCTGCGGGGTACGACGCGGTCACCGCGTTCAACTGGCCCATCGAGTGCGCACACACTGAGTGTGTGACTGCGCTCGCGGTGGTAGAGGACCGCCTGCTCGTGAGCGCCTCGCGCGACGCCACAGCGAAGGTGTTTGCGCTGCCTTCTGGCCAGTACGTTCGTGCATTGGATTCGTCGCGCCGCATGCCGCTCTCGAGCGTGCTGTATGACGCCAGCGTTGGCCGCCTCTACACCGCTTTCTTAGACGGCGGTCTCGCTGTGTACGACACCCACAGCACGGAGTTGCCGTTGCTCTCCCAGATGCAGTCGCCGTACGCGATTCTCTCTTCCACTTTTGTGCAGCTTCGCATGACGCCGATGCGGCGTTTCGTGTGGATGGCCGTCGTGCGTGGAGAGGAGGCGCCGGGCACGCCACTGAACGGCAGCGTCGGCCTGTCGTCGGTTGTTATGGGTGCTGCTCAGTTTGATAGGACCACCATGGCGCACGGCCCCAACCAAACCGCCACGAGCTATCGCGTGGGCCAGCCGTCGCTGCGTGAGTTGAACGCGGCTGTCTCACTGCAGCCGCTCCAGCAGCAGCGGGCACGCAACCTTGCCAAGCAGGCGAGGCAGGCAGCAAATGACATGCTGGAGGAGATGGAGTTGTCCGACATGCGTCGCTGCGGACTCGTACTGGAGCGTGAATACGTGCGCCGGCAGTCGTACTGCGTCTTTGCGCGTTGGCGGCAGTGGGCCCAGCGCCGCGCGCTGCGCTCGGACTCTAAGGGCGCCATTGCAGCCCGAGCGGAGAGCTGCGCGATGACGCTGCTCGGTCGCTATACGCAACGGTGGCTGAACTGGACGCGCGCGCGGAAGAGGACATCTGCAAGCGAGGTGTTGCGGAAGGTGCAGTTGCGGGCAAGTGAAGTGGTGCTGCTCGCCGTCTGCAGCGAGGTGCGTGAGGGACGCCGGCGCGTGTGGGCGTTGGTGGCCGATGCCATGGGGAGGCAACAGCAGATCACTCGGCTCGCCTGTGCGTACAGCCGCTGGCGTGAGTTCCTTCGAGCCCGACAGGTGCGTTTGCGCCAGTGCGTGTCGTTCAACAAACTGCTCTTGTCGATGAACGCCAGCTCCCACACCCCAGCCAGCTGCACCTTGGCCCAGTTGACGCGGAAAGCGACGCGGGTCGCAACCCAGTCAACAGCGCTGTGGCTTCTGACAGAGAAGACGCAAAGCAGTCAGGCGCACGCGCGCCGGCGCCGCTGCTTTGACCTGTGGCGCGTGTGTGCACGGCAGCGTCGGCGCGTTGCCGCCTCCGCAGCGGCGGACCGGGAATGGGCTGTGGTGGAGCCGCTTTCGTCGTCGCTGGTTCAGCCGTGGAAGCTGCGCCGCCGCTACTTTGCGCTGTGGCAGAACTTTGCCCTGTATGTAACGCGCAGCGAGCGACTTGCCAGTGAGCGCGACACACTGGGAGTGGAGTGGGCCACACTGCAGAAGACGTTGGAGAAACCGATGTCGGTGCGAAAGCTTGAGGAGAAGCTGAGTGCTGCGGAGTCCTCCATGGCTGCTGCGGGGGCAGAGGCGAAGCTCCTGGAGGCACGCCTAGAGACTGTGTTGAGTGAGGTGGCCGTGCTCCGTACAGAGGCGGTGTTGAACATGCTCATCGCCGGCTACCGCATCCCGAATGTGGTACAGGCGGCAACCCCGCTGCCCCCATCCACGGCGTCTGCGGTGACGGAAGTGTCGTCCATGGCCTCGCTGCGCCGCGGCTCGCTCGCGTCGTCGGCGTCGACAGGGTTGTCGAACGGCGGCGGTTTCAGTGGCGCGGTGGCCTGCAGCTACCCGCCGAGCATCACAGAT